>NC_142928.1:181003405-181008405 GCF_046866305.1 Octopus bimaculoides | reverse complement strand
AATTGAAAGAAAATGCAAAGAAAAGGACTTTATTAAGAAATTCAAACCCACTCTTAACAAACAATGATTAAATCCATCTTACTTGGGGTTTAAAAATCTTATCCCTGTAACCAAAACACAAAAAATCTCTCAGATATCATCATTTCTATAAATAGATTTGGCATCATTTCTAAGAACAGTCAAACACCTACTGGGGTTTAAAAATCTTATCCCTACAACCCATACAAAACAATAAATTAAAATATCATCATTTCTAAAAATAGATTTAACATCAATTCTAAAAATAGCCAAACACCTACTGCTGCCGTCCAAAGGAATTGGTATAAAAGACAGAAAACCAGCCAACTTATTACAGTCTGTTAAAGTCTGTCATACCGGCCATGACGAAGGGAAATAGCCCTGAAACTCGAGTCGCCTTTATATATATATATTTATATTTATATATTTATATATTTGATCCTTTATATTGAACACTCAATATTTCATCTACATTCAATACTTTCTTTCATGGTGCCATCCATTTTTATTTTATTTTATTTTATATTGTATATTGTATATCATATTATATATTGTATATTCCATATTCTATACCCCACATTAGTTCTGCAGGAATATAAATAAAACATAAAAAACAGACAGTGTTGGAACTCTTTTAAGCAAAATAATATATTCCTCTATACACAATCATACAAAAAAAAACACCTTTTTTGTATTTATTTTTACTCGCATATATACATATATATATATATATATATATATATATACATATATATATATATATATTTATATATATCTATATATTTGCATATATATATATATATATATATATATATATATATATAGGCGCAGGTGTGGCTGTGTGGTAAGTAGCTATATATGTGTGTGTGTGTGTGTGTGTGTGTGTGTGTGTGTGTGTGTGTGTGTGTGTGTGTGTGTGTGTGTGTGTGTGAGTGTGTGTGTAGGCGCAGGATTGGCTGTGTGGTAAGTAGCATGCTTACCAAGCATACGGTCCTGGGTTCAGTCCCAATGCGTGAAACCTTGGGCAAGTGTCTTCTACTATAGCCTCGGGCCGACCAAAGCCTTGTGAGTGGATTTGTAAGACGGAAACTGGAAGAAGCCCGTCGTATGTGTATATATATGTGTTTGTATGTATGTGTGTGTATATGTTTGTGTTTCTGTGCTTGTTACCTCCAACATCGCTTGACAACCGTTGCTGGTGTATTTACGTCCCTGTAACCTAGCGGTTCGGCAAAAGTCTCAGATAGAATAAGTACTAGGCTTACAAAGAATAATCTCTGGGGTAGATTTGCTCGACTAAATGGGGTGCTCCAGCATGGCCGCAGTCAAATGACTGAAACAAGTAAAAGAATAGAAGAATATTATATGCATGCGTGAATATGTAAACGTACACACACACGTTATATATATATATATATATATATATATATATATATATATATATATATATATGTGTGTGTGTGTGTGTGTATATATATATGTATATATATGTATGCATGTGTGTGTGTTTGTGTACATATATATATATATATATGAGTGTGTGTGTGTGCGTGTGTGTGTGTGTGTGCAATTATGCATCGATATATGGTAAATGATGAAAGGAAACTTTGAATTCACACGCGACAGAAAAAGGTAAGCAAACTTATCAAAAGTTCATTCACAAAGAAATATTTGTGCTTTAGAATAATTTCCATTTTCAGATTAGGGCGAAGGTTTTAAAATAACTTTCAAAGAAATTCTAAATAGTTTTGGAGAATTTAGAAATTATTAAAGAATTTCAAAACGAACCCATGAGAATACAAAATTTTTCTAACGAAGATCTGTTTTGATGTCAGCAAGTCGAATGGAATTCCTTACAAGAATTTAGATTTAGTTGATGAAGAGGAAAACTAAGAGTGTTACAATTTTTGTCTCTACATAACTTAGAAAAATGCGATAAAATTAAACGTGATTTTTTGCCAATTAGATTATTGAGCCATTAATTTGTGATTGTTGTAGTGAAATAAATGTACAAATGAAGAAAAATCTGTGAACTATTTCCACTCTGAGCAAGTTAAAACATCACTTTCTTCAGTGCTAAGTGGATAATCATCGTCATCATCATCATCATCATCATCATCGTCGTCATTATGATAATGATCATGATCATCTATCTTATCTGATTAAGTAAAATCAGGTAAATCTTCATCCATTGCTGTATAAATCTTTCATTTGCAACTTCAGTTCTCCCGTCGACAAGGGCCACTTACGCTTAGGCACATTTCACGAAGTAGGCGCTCGGGCGAATCCATGGAAAATTTTTTGGAACATCAATTGATAATGGCTGGTGTTTTAGAGTTAAGTGAAAATAATAGTGTTTGACTCTTTTTAGTTGTTAATATGTGTCTGCCAAGCTGGAACTGTTTCAATACACGATTTCAGTTCATATCATTTGCAAAACATCACCGAGATGAACATATATATACAGTTCTATATTTAAGAGATAAGGAATTATTTACATTATTTACATTTGACGGATATTCGTCCTCATCTTGTTTGTTGTTAACACAACGTTTCGGCTGATATACCCTCCAGCCTTCGTCAGGGGTCTTGGGGAAATTTCGAACCTGGGTTCTCATTCCTATCGATGTTTCTATTATTATTATTATTATTATTATTATTATTATTATTATTATTATATTATTATTATTAATCAGGTCGCTGCCGTGAATCGAACTCGGAACCTTGGGATGAATTTTAAGGCTTAGAAATCTATTATTTCTCTATCCTTCCTCAATACCGGTTCCCATATGCTATTCATATCTGCACTCGGTCTGCTTAGGAGGTTGTTGTGTCCTAGCATATGTGCTGCTTCTTTTAGTTATCGTATTTTCCAGTGTTGTTCCCTGTCTATTATGTCTGTGTAGAAACTACCTACTTCAGTATGGACACTGATATATATCGACAAGAAGATGGTTTAGCTATGGGTTCGCCATTATCACCGATAATAGCCAATATATACATGGAATACTTCGAGAATTTGGCTTTAGGATCAACACCACTAAAACCAACCCTATGGCTGTGATACGTTGATGACACCTTTATTCTCTGGCTCCACCAGCAAGATGTCCAAATGCTGCTAGATCATGTGAACTCAATAAATCCATCCATACAGTTCACCATGGAAAAGGAACAGAACAATCAGCTGGCATTCCTGGACGTATTAATAACACTCACCGAGTATGGATTCAAGACATCCGTATATCGCAAGCCAACCTTCACTGGACGATACCTTAACTTCAATTCCCACCATCCATACAGTGTAAAGAGAGGAATTGCTCAGTGCCTAAAACACCGAGCAAAGAATATAAGTAGCGATCGTGATACTCACCACGAGGAAATGATCAAGCTCAGTAACAATCTATTAAGAAACAACTACCCCAAGAACATACTATCTACTCCAATTATGAAGAAAAGAGAGGATGAAACCAATAAACTGTCTACAGTCTGTCTACCCTATGTGAAAGGCCTCTCCGAAAAGATACAAAAGATATGCGGCCCATATGACATCAGGGCAGTATTCAAGAGCAATACAACACTTCGCAAATATCTCCTTCGGGTAAAACCACCAACAGAAGAGAATATGACCAAAAACTGCGTGTACTCCATCCCATGCAGCTGTGGTAGGTTATACAAAGGCGAAACATGTCGACCCCTCAAAATAAGGGTAGAAGAACATCGCAAAGCTGTGACACGAGGAGATATCGTTAAATCGGGTATAGCTGATCATGTATGGAAAAATGGAAACCACCTCCCCCTGTGGGATGAAGTTAAAATAATAGACAGGGAACAACACTGGAAAATACGAAAACTAAAAGAAGCAGCACATATGCTAGGACACAACAACCTCCTAAGCAGACCGAGTGCAGATATGAATAGCATATGGGAACCGGTATTGAGGAAGGATAGAAAAATAATAGATTTATAAGCCTTAAAATTCACCCCATAATTGCCCACGGGCATATGGCGTAGTGGTTAAGAGCGCGGGCTACTAACCCCAAGGTTCCGAGTTCGATTCACGGCAGCGACCTGATTAATAGTAATTAATAATAATAATATAATAATAATAATAATAATAATAACAATAGTAACATCGATAGGAATGAGAACCCAGTTTCGAAATTTCTCCAAGACACCTGACGAAGGCTGGAGGGTATATCAGCCGAAACGTTGTGTTAACAACAAACAAGATGAGGACGAATATCCGTCAAATGTAAATAATGTATATATATATATATATATATATATATATATATATATATATATATATATAGGGAGAATTCACGAAAAAACAACAGACGAAGATAGGTGGTGTAAACAACAAATGGATGTATTAGTATAGCGCTCGGGAATAGAGAAAGTCTTTAACGTTTCGAGCCTACGCTCCTCAACAGAAAGGAATACAGAAAGAAACAAGAAGAGAAAAAAATGTGTAGTGGTCAGCGATGTATCATGGAGAATGTGTGTGTGTGTGTGTGTGTAGCGCCGACTCTAGACCCTATCAAGCCAGCCTTATGACTTTACGATTAAATGGAACATAATTCTAATTTTTCGTTCGTTTTTCTTTTCTCTTTTCTTTTCCAGTGTTTTCAACCTTACCGCTTTTACATCTACTTTCTTTTCGAATCTTCTGACATTTCTTCTTATTTTATCTTCCAGTTTTAGCTTGTTATGCAATGTAAGCAGAGCTTGAGGATTAGATGAAGACACCAGACGTGTTATAAACTGCTCTCTGAGTTGCTATCAACGTCTGAAACCGTTGGTAACGCATAAAAATATATACTGTGATTATTAAATAGTATTTATCTCTCACCTGATGAAGTACTCGTTTTGTTGATCTTACTTTCACGGAGCAGTATACCATCATTGTCGTCGTCGTCATCGTCATCATCATCATCATCATCATCATCTACTTCATCTGATGATGAAGGGGATTCAGAAAA
>NC_142928.1:180990905-180995905 GCF_046866305.1 Octopus bimaculoides | reverse complement strand
TGTTTTAAGTCTAGGTATTTAATTTTTTGTTTATAACCTGCATTTTCTAATGCGCTATTGTAGAATTCCTTATACTTATTAAAGATATATAGGTTAGAAGAGAGGCGTGAAATTCTTTTGTTAATGCTATGTACTAATCCTCTTTAAATAAAGTTTATAT
This sequence comes from Octopus bimaculoides, assembly GCF_046866305.1. Taxonomy (NCBI): domain Eukaryota; kingdom Metazoa; phylum Mollusca; class Cephalopoda; order Octopoda; family Octopodidae; genus Octopus; species Octopus bimaculoides. Next base: position 180,995,745 of record NC_142928.1, on the reverse strand, counting down.
TTATATATATATATATATATATACGAGAAAAAACGAGAAGGTCGATGCCCAAAATGGAACGAGAAGACAAAGTGTGAATAAAATGGAAACGATGGGAAAAAAAGAAAAGAAACCAAAATCTATGTTTCCTTTGTCCGTAAAAATCATAATTAATCTCGATGAAGTGGAATATTTCCACGGAAAAGAGGCCAGAGTCTGTGTGACAGTAGCTCAATCTGGTTTAGGTGGTGCCCTGTAGTTCGACAAAAAGATTTTGTCCGTGCGCTTGCATTTGCTGAATTTCAGATCTGGAATTAAGTAGTGTGGTGAAATACTTTTGTCTAAAAAGAATGTTAGATCTTTTAGTAACGCATAGATTGCATATATTTGAGCCATTTACATACAGCATAGATTTCTCCACGATTATCCACTCGAGTGTATGTGGTGTGCAGATGCTTTTCAGATCCCATACAGGGTTAGTCATCTTAGTGGCTTTATTTTTGTGGATGTGTCAGAAAGAAGACTGGTCGTAGTGTCAGAAAGAATACGTCTTTTAAAACTGCCTTCACATAAACCGACGTAACTTTAGTTTTCGCTTACGTTATGTTGGGGCAGTGATGTGATTTTGCCTTCATAATCCACTGATTTTATGAAACACGTCTGATCGATAGGGCAAAGTTTGGGGTCTCGACAATTACAACTGTTATTGGGCCCTTTGGTCTGGTTTGCGCGTGATAATGCCGGCAGTAGTATGAAATTGATATATATATATATATATATATATATATGTGTGTGTGTGTGTGTGTGTGTGTGTGTGTGTGTGTGTGTGTGTGTGTGTGTCTTCATTGATATATACAATAATAAAATGTAATCGACTTATCCCCTACCACGAAATTACTGATTTCTAATAAATGAAGAAATTACTAAATTGGAATGATAGACAATAAAAAATGAGAACAAAGGAATGGAGACGAAAGAAGACGTGCAAGATGCACGCATGACAAAAACAAGAATAACACAAAACATTTCATTTATAGCTTAAACGGTTAAAGAAAGTACAACAAAAAAACAAACCAAAGGAAAATAACATTCCTGATACCGAGGCTTATTGAATGTAGCTAGCAACGTCGATAACCAGATAGTAGAAAGTTATTGACAATACCATTGGGAAATATAAGACACTGTACGTTCTTAAATGGCTAAAATGCTAGTTCTACACTGGACACATATATATTTATCAGATATACGCAACTAAGGCAGTGTGGAGACCAGTAGCTTAGTGGTTAGGGTGTTGGATACATGATCGTAAGATTGTGCGCGTTCTTCCAGACCGGGTGACGCGTTGTGTCCTTGAGCAAAACCCGTTGCTCTAGTCCACTCAACTGACAAAAATGAGTAATCCTGCAATAGACCGGAGTCCCGTGCAGGTGGGGAATTTGTACGCCATGGAAACCAAGAAATCGTCCGTTATTAGTCGGTATAATTCGAGAAGGTGACTTTAACTTTATCTAACCATCTATATATCAATAAACTATGTGCGCTGTTATTTCATCGTTACTGCAGAATTTGTCCTGGAGTAGCATCTTTTAAGGACATATTCTGTAAAAAAGAAAACAAGAACAAAAGCTAAATTACACCAGAGAGATTTGTGGCTAGTTGTGATTACGCCCAAAAAGGCCGAAATGCACTTGCTGTTCTCACTGGCTGAAGCTGCGTGGCCCCTTAGCTAAGTGTCTTCTACTATAGCCTCCAAGCGACCAAAGCCTTGTAAGTAGATTTGGAAGACGGAAACTGAAAAGAAGCCCGCCAAATATATATATCTGTGTGTGTGTGTGTGTGTATTATTTTTGTGTATATCTGTGTGTCTGTGTGTCTGTGTCCTCACCCCGCAACCATTGCTTGACAGCCGATATTGGTATGTTTATGTCTCCGTAAAAAGAGACCGATAAAATAGGTACCAAGCTTACAAAGAATAAGTCCTGGGGTAGATTTCTTCGACTAAAAGTCGATGCTCTAGCATGGTCGCAGTCAAATGACAAACATATGAAAGAATAAACTCTCTCTCCTATCACTTCTCTTTTCAAAGAAAATATTTCTCCCAGCGTTCGCTATCTTCCTCTCGTTTGTTTTCGTTCGGTTTCCTTTTATGTCTCCGCTGTCCTGTTTTTGTTCCATACTTTGACCCTCCGCAAATGTCTTTGAAGATTCATATTGAATGCCCGAACTGAAGAGTAGATAGACAGCCGACAACTGATGAAAGGTCCTTTCTCTGTGTTTACTTGTCCTGTTTCCCATTTTCTTCTCCCGTCATTTACGTATTCAAGTCGTTTGTTTACATATTTCCTGTTGTTTGCGCAGTTGGTAGCGTCATATATGCATATATGCATATATATATATATATATATATATATATATATATATATATATATATATATATATATATATATATATATATATATATTGATAGAAAAGGCAAGACAACAAAAGAAAGAAAGACACCTCGATATTATGTAAATAGAGGGATTTATCAGTAAATAATATGTTACAATTATTCGGTAGCCATGATAAAACTCCGCGTTTCGGATGTCGAGGCGGAAACTCACGCCGCCATCTCTTCAGTTATCTGGCCATCGAGCATGGCCAGATAACTGAAGAGATTGCGGCGTGAGTTTCCGCCTCGACATCCGAAACGCGGAGTTTTATCATGGCTACCGAATAATTGTAACATATTATTTACACGCACACACACACACACACACACACACACACACACACACATACATATATATATATATATATATATATATATATATATATATATATATATGTATATATATATATATATATATACGTTTGAATATCAAAGAGGATCAAATGACACACTCGAGCCATAGGTTCAAGGGCCGGCTTCCGGGAGGCTGTTCGCATATATATACCCCACTCCATCCTTTGACGTGACGCTGGTCCGTCGCATAAATGCTCGTTTTGTCAGTTGAGTGCATTGGAGCAACGTGAAAAGAAGTGTTTTTCTCAAAACACAACACTTCGCCTGGTTCACGATTCGAAAGCACAATGTTACTATCATGTGTCCGAATACCCGAAATACTGAACCACGCGCTTTCACACGCACACATACACACGTAGTTTATGTGTCGGTCATTTTAATTATACAAATATTGATCGCAGACTCATACGATTAATAAAGAGAATAATATGAGTGTCCGATATTCTATTTATCTGCACATATACAACGTGACCGACTTACACAGTCTATTTGCTTAAGGCTTATCTTGGACAGAACGCTTTTAAGAATGAACAAGAATGCAAGAATATTAAAAGAAGCAGGATATATAATAACACATGAACTAAGAATTACCAACAATCTTGGCAAAAATGCCCTGAACATCATCCACAACTTCTTTAAACCAGAAGAATTCTTTTTCTTTTTATTTATTTCAATGTAATCAATTTCATATAGGAATGCTGTTCACGTATTCTTATCAATTTTTCATCGTAGAGATCATATTGACATAATAATATTCCATTCTCAACAATGTAGAGCAATTAGAATTCTCAGTTTAATCATCATTCCTCTGCTATATTCGTTTTAACTTCTTTAACACCAACTGAAGAAAATGATAATAGACGTTTATACGTACTTGTGTATAATATACATCCAGCCATATATGCATATACATATATATATATATTTATATATATATACGTATATGTGTATGTTTAGGCGCGCACTCATATATATATATATATATATGTGTGTGTGTGTGTGTGTGTGTGTGTGTGTGTGTGCGTTATATATATATATGTGTATGTATGTATGTATGTACGTATCTATGAGTGAAAGTGTGTATGTATCTATGCATATATCTATGTAGATACTTACGTATGGATACGCACGGATACACGCACAATTACGCATGCTCATACACACTCACACATATATGAATGTGTATGTACATATAATTATATATATATATATATATGTATATATCTATATATATATATATATATATATATATATATATATATATATATATATATATAGGCGCAGGAGTGGCTGTGTGGTAAGTAGCTTGCTTACCAACCACATATACATACATACATATATATATATATATATATATATATATATATATATATATATATATATATATATATATACATATGTGTGTGTGTGTGTGCACGCGCGCGCGTGTGTGTATGTTTGTGTGTGTGTTTGTCCCCCTAGCATTGCTTGACAATCGATTTTGGGCAAGTGTCTTCTACTATAGCCTCGGGATGATGAAAGCCTTGTGAGTGGATTTGGTAGGCAAAAACTGAAAGAAGCCCGTCGTATATATGTATATATATATATACATGTGTGTGTGTGTGTCTGTGTGTGTGTTTATGTGCCTGTGTTTGTCCCCCTAGCATTGCTTGACAACCGATGCTGGTGTGTCTATGTCCACATCACCTAGCGGTTCGGCAAAAGAGACGGATAGAATAAGTGCTACGCTTACAAAAAATAAGTCCCACGGTCGATTTGCTCGACTAAAGGTGGTGCTCAAACATGGCCGCGGTCAAATGACTGAAACAAGTAATAGAATAAAAGAGCAAATATATATGTATATATATAAATATATATATATATATATATATATATATATATATATATCTTTATTAATTATACGTATTATATATATATTCATATATATATATATATATATATATATATATATATATATATATATATATATATATATATATATATATATATATATATATATATATACATACATATATATATATGTATATATATATATACATACATGTATATATATATAAGCAATGTTAAATCTCTGAA
>NC_142928.1:180903405-180988405 GCF_046866305.1 Octopus bimaculoides | reverse complement strand
TCCGAACTTGCTATTACCACAAAGTATTGATGTAATGCATAACAAGAGATTTCGCTGTTTCACCCATTTAATAAAGTTATGACTGACTGCCAATCTCAGGTGATTTTCAAGCATAAAGAATATAAAGAGAGTTGGCGTATTTTAACTGTCCCGTAAATAAGTAAACTACTATCAAATTTACATATTTCGTGAGATATCTCTTAAACATTATTGCTAGAAGTTTTCGTTATTGATTTGGCATGAATTATATAAAGATTACATACATTTTGCTATGAACGCTTTCTGTATCTCACGTAAGTCCTGGATTCTGTGAAAATGCGCCCGAGTATTCTGGATTTTCAGCGTCTACTTCCAAATTAGTCACTTAATCCAAGATCAACTATTCTTAAAATGAAATCAAATGATTATCAGAATGCAATTTTCCTCTTATTATATTTTCAAGGTATTTAGTTCAGTGTGAAAATGCACTGTCATCAGTAAACGCTTCGGTGAAAATGATACATGAATTATTGTCGAGAAACTGTATATTGATCATATGCATTATTGCAGCAGCGTTATAAGCTATATAACACCAGATAATAGCAGCACACCACGACACTGGTGAAAGGGAAAACTTCTACGAAGAAACGTCTATTCGGTAAGGATATTTCCTTTGACGTTCTCCACAAACGACGTCGTTGGTATCAAAGATCACAGCCTGACTTTCATTAAAAAACGCTATGAATTTCTAATAAACCCTTTTGTAGACACTGTACAAGACATTTTCCTTCGTGCTGATCTCTGAAAACACCGCTTTCTTAGCGCTAACTATATTTTCCAGTAATTGTATATTTTCAACAAATACACTAATATCCTATAATGGCTTTTCGACTTTTACTTTCATGTGTACTATTCCGTCATTCATTAGGTTGATACCCAATTTTTACATCATACCAGATTCTAAATGTTATTGCCACTATATAAACATAATGAATATCAAAATTCTATCATCTGCAAATACTCATTAAATGGATGATTATTTTAACAAAATATTTCGTATCCATAAATTTTCTCCCAGACAAATGGTTAAAATAATAAAAAGCATCTAGACATGTTGCTTATGTGTAATACCGAAGGACTACGCACTGAAATAAAGCTATTCTCCAGTTACTAATAATAAAAAAATATAAGTAGAAATACCCCGCCAAAATTTAAATTATAAATTAGATCGCAAACGTACTTAGAAACGCAGTTCAATCAGAGTTGAAAGGCAGTGTTTCAAATTGATGATAAACTATGGGTCAGAAAAAGCAATGAGTGTAAAACACAGGAGCCGATAACTGCGAAATCATACTTTACTGTTGTGTTAGAGGTCCTTTCAGCATCACTTAATTTTTGCTTTAAAAGAAATAATATCAGTGACAAGGCTGCGCTTACCTCTTCCCATTAGTAAGGAGTTGCGGGAATTACAGTTTGTGCAAGACAGCCTCAACTTAACTGCTATATCTTATTTCGCAAATATATCCTTCCTTCAAGTTTATTTCCTTAGACTAACTCATAAGCCTGTAAGACAGTGGTTTTTTAAAATGTCAGTGTATATGTACTAGAGCTGGTTTGCATTCGTCATCCTTAGGCCCACTACTGCTCAGAAACCCTTGCACAACATGCGTAGGGTTACAAAATACACAGATACTGCGTATGGTAATGCGGTGGCAGAAAAATAGAGAGAGGGGGAAAGATTTATCAATCCGGCTGTGCCCAGCTCACAGAAGGTTCTATTCATGCAGCGTGCAATAAACATTATCGGAAGATTTGAATAAGTAATCTAGTTCAAATAAATAGCAACATACATAGTTCATTGCTACACCAAATATATTGTATCACCATGTATGGTATGTATGCACATATTTGTGCGCAATCACACACATTTACATAGAGGTATATATATATGTGTGTGTGTGTGTGTGTGTGTGTGTGTGTGTGTGTGTGTGTTTATATATATATATATATATATATATATATATATATATATATATGTATATATATACTTGAAAAAGCATGTGTGGCGTTCGATCATATAATAATATAAATAATACATAAATGTATACATATATCCATACATATATATAAATACCTACATATATATGTATATAGACATGTATATATGGGTACAGGACATCAAAAAACGTTAAACACAATGAGAAACGAAAACATAGAAAACGAACTTTTTCCAAACAATGGAAAAAATATACAGAGAAACGAGACATGCAACATAAAGAGTAGACCCCTTCGTCAGTTGTCCCTGTTTCATCTACTCCGCGTTAGATGAAACAGGCAAGTAGTTAAGGCGGCGAGCTAGCATAATTGTTAACACGCCGGGCGAAATGTTTAGCGGTATATCGTCCGTCTTTACGTTCTGAGTTCAAATTCACCCGAGGTCGACTTTGCCTTTCATCCTTTCGGGGTCGATAAATTAAGTACCAATTGCATACTGGGGTCAATCTAATCGACTGCCTCCCCTCCCCCAAAATTTCGGGGTTTGTGCCTAGAGTAGAAAAGAATATTCAGAAGTGGTTAAATTTACTGCACCGGATCATGTATGAATGAGAAATTCAATTGATTTAATCAACTTTATTTTATGAGATTTACACATTCTCTCCATTAGAATAGTGAAATGCAAAGAAGGTATTTAGATATCGAAATATATTTATTCCAACGCATTACCGCTTAAGTCATTAACAAATAAAATATGACGCCGTATCTGGTAAGGTAATATAACGTGGTATTTGCTTTTACTGAATGATTACTGCTCAACACTGGTGATTCGCACAAAAGTCATTACTAGAAGATTTTTCTTACTAGAAGATAACTTAAAATCAGATTTCATTAGCTTAATATAATTTTTATTTATATTCTTGGAGTTAGTAGCAGTAAGAATGAAACAAAATTCCAAAGATATGTTAACTACATACATTTGTTTTACTAATTTTTACATAATGAACTTTGATAACGTAAGCCCCAAGGTGAGAGACAACTTTAATAAACCAAATTTAAAATTTAGTTATGTCATTTAATATGTCATTTTACTATTAAGCTTACTTGGAATAAATTTGGTTTCTTACGTAGTTTAAATATATTTGACAATTTTATGATAGATAATATAAAAAAAAAGCAGAGTAGATTTCATATACATGCACAGTAGAGCATCCACATGAGTGGCAGGCCGTAAGAAGGAGACTAAGTGGCACCTTCCGTCGGGCAAGTGCTAGCAACACTTTAGACTCCTGTGCTAGGGATATGGTGAAGACATCAGCAGAAGGACGTTGGATTACTAACAAGGTAGAGGAGTCTAGACCAACGGCTTGAACGTTTGTACAATCAGAAAACGTTTGGAAATCAACTAGTGAGCTGCTATTGCAGAGCAGACTCAACATCAACCATGGTCGTCCAATCTCGTACATCACTTGGTACTTGGCGTGGATACCCAAGGATGTATATACATATATACATACATACACACACACACACACACACACACACACAAACACACACACACACACACACACACATATATATATATATATATATATATATATATATATATATATATATATATATATATATATATATATATATATATATATATATATATACATAATTGAGACACAGTTGAATTAAGTGCTTAAGTTGAAGCACCAAGTTAGTGCGGTATTATCCGTACAACTCAAAGTAAGGTGAATAAGATCAAAATAAGCAACAGGATATCAAGAAGTGATGCAATATGACCGTTTCAAGCGGTTTCATTTAATTGAACAATTCAATCATTACATTAATTTAAATGCAGGGCTATCCCCAGCTGCATAAGTAAATAGAATTTTTAATTAGTTGGACCCATTAAAATAATTTTACTCAAATTCTCTAACAGAGCAAGAAGAGGGAGAAAGTCCATGTTGATACTAATGTAACTCAGAATATACTACACTTCTAAGAAGTATATGAAGTTTTTTAGGGTCATAGTTTGTAAATGATAGTGGTTCACTTTTTTTTTTATCAACTACCAAATCTAAGGCTGGAGGACAGTGTATGTTTAAAATGAGTTGACAGTTTATAGATGGGTATGGTCATAAATATTGTCAGGATTTTAGAAATTGTATGAGGAATTGTTTATAAAGGAGGTTGGGTAGAGGAAGACCCTAAATCAAGATGTTAAATACCAGTTGAAGGAGCAATACGCTAATAAAACCTATGATGTTAATACAGAGGAAATTATCATGGAGTACAATGGATGATTGCATATAAACAATATTGTTATGTCGCATGAAGATAAAATTTAAGGTTACTAAAAATGATATTATAACCAGAATAGATAAACTATGTAAATATACCAATTTTCAACATTAGAATGGGAAGATATGTAAATATGTGCATGTATGAATATATATCTATGTATGTATGTATGAGTTCATACGTACATTCATACATTCATACATGTATAGAAATATAAATGTACTTTTTAATCATTTCATAAAAATTGGAAACGTAATGCCTATAACTTTTGCGAGTGCTCGCATATGGGTGATATATATGCAGACGATGTGCATCTTGGGTATATTTTGGACGTAAAAATGATGTGAAGAAACTGAACCGAGTGAGGCGAGCAGCCTTGTTTAGCGGTAGGTGGATGTTCCTTGTTTCGAGAGCCAAAAGTCGATTCAATTACTAAGGATGATTGAGATATAAAACAACGTTCCTGTGATTTAGTATCGATACGTGTTGGTGATTGCTATTGGAATTATATGTATGTACGTATGTATGTATGTATGTATGCATGTTTGTATGTAACATTTATTATTATGCAATACTAATTTTTATGTTGCTAATATAAGGAAGGCTGACACGATCATCTATGGAATTGTCTAGTCAATTTCTCTCAGATCTGTTAGCACCACATTATCGTGAATTACGAACGTGAATATAAATTTGATCGTACTATATTATCTTGATAGAATTATGATGTGGATAAGTAAAGCATAGGTGTATATGTAAATTCTAATCTAGGATGATAATCTCATTGGTCAAATTATGAACACTTCACAATTTTAGTTTTAATCTCTAGTTAGATTAGGTACGAATTTAATATTTAGTACATTTGTGGCTACAGTATTAAAATGGCAAATTACCATTGAATCGAGAATGAGTCTTAGTTTTAATCCTCAATCCTTAGTCTGCTTATGCTGCTGAATGATGCACGCACTTGAATCGTTCTTTTCTCTCTTCACCTATAAAAAAAAAGAAACATGTATGTTAGAAATCAATGTTTATCTTTATTATTACAGATAGATCCAAGATAGACTGCTTTTGATGGCGAATGAAATGTCATAGTCTGTAACTCGCGGCAAAGGTTTTACTTCCGGCAAATGAAACATTCGAAGGGCTCCTGATTTCCTCGATGTTTACATCCATTACCAATAAGTCTCTTTCTCGGATGGAAGTCTACTTCATTTTGCATACAGATTAAACTCATACTGATTACATCACCATATTCATTGCCTTTTGTTGGGTTCTATACCAGATGCCTCAAGTCAATACTGGGTATGTGAATCAAGATTGATAAGAGTTTGGGTGGTGTATTATGTTACTTACGAAACAGTACTTTAAATAATAAATAGTAAATAATAAATAGTATATATACATATATATATACACGCATAGAATACGTTGGAAAGCTTACTACTACGACAAAAAGCTTGAGAAAACTTATAAAATCAAAGATGATGTATTCCAAAGTAGCCATGGGGTAACTTCTGATTTCATTGACTAATGTTATTTTAATTATACAAAAATCTCCGATTGCTTTATTCCTTCGAAATATTTTTCCAATCTATGTCAAATACTACAGCAGTAATTTCGTCCTGATAATGTCTCTGAAACACATTTATTCACAGTAAATAAATCTTTCTTTCCACTATATTTGATACTAGTATTTTGGTTTTATACAAAATAAGCTACTTCATAAGTGATTTCGAAGTAACAAAAAGCTATGAAAAATTTTCTATTTAGAAATTCTCATAAGAAGAAAATATAGTAAATATCAGCGTAAACCGAAAATATAAGTACGGATAAAGTATTGTAAAGAATTGAAACTAGTTCAAGCACTTTCAGTTTATTTACGATGTCAAAAAATATTTTTTTTAATTAAAAGTTTGATTAAATATTTAAAAGGTTTTAATATAATCCACATGTAATTATAACAGACGATATTCCTTTCAATTATGGTGACTTAACTGATGAAATAAATTATTTAAAGAATTAAAATTTCAGTTGCTACCACTTTTTTCTAAATGGGTAGTTTTTCTTCCAGATGTTTTGTTACAATTTTGTAATACAATAAATCGAATACAGTTCCAATATAATGAAACATATGTGATGCTTATAGATCGTTTTTAATAAAAACGACAAACAACAATAAAAATTCAATTCAATACTGTTGAGGGATGTAAAATGTTTTAACAAAGTTTCCACATATTTTTAAAAGATTCACATCAAACAGAAAATTTTTAAAATTAAGCAGAACATTTCCAAAGGCTTCCAAATAAATTCATATAAGATGAGAGAAAACTGCTGCTTTCCAAGGGATACCGGTGAAATGAAAGGGTTACAACTTACTGAACCGAATCACCGCCTCAAACTTTGATTCATTTTAACACATAAACATCACATCAGTTGCATGGAAGTGGTTTTCGCGATGCCCGTATCTTCCTGAACTTTGTGAATAACATAGGTGATATAAACTACAAGAGAATAGAAGATTATACTCCAGAGCTTATAGAAAGTCTATGACTCATACCTATAGTTTATATACCATTCTGGCTAACACGGATGATTGCAGTAATTATTTAGTATTACATTGCATTACGCTTTAGTCAGCAGTTTTTACTATTTTTCCTTACTGCTATCGTTAATCAATAATGACATCTTGACAAATTAGCTTATGGTTGCAGTAAGAGTCTTTTACAACACTTATTGGTTATTCTGTCGTTAATTTTTCTCATTAGGAACACTTGCCTTCATGACCGAACGATTGATGAAAACATAAGACAAAACAAGACCCCATTAGTTAAATACTTACTATAATAAAAAATTGTTAATAAGAAAATTAATTTGTAATAAACACAAACGATATCATCGTTCAATGCATAAGCATAACTGAAATAAGTGACATTAATAGTTTCGAGCACAGTCTTGCCAAAGTGTGTATTAAAGCGCTAATTCAGTGGAGTTAGAAGGGGAAAGTGTAAATTATTATTTCTTAATTTTTCCTATTTGCAGATAAAATATAGAAATATATATATATATATATATATATATACATATACGTATATATATATATATATATATATATATATATATATATATATATATATATATATATATATATATATATATATATATATATATATATATATATATATATATATTAGAGAGAGAGAGAGAGAGATTTCATTATTTTTGTTATATACTGTTTTCCACATATATTCCATGCCTGAGATTTAAGGAAAGAGGCATAACCCATTATGACTTAGTGTAATTCACGAGCGATTATCCGTGGATGTAAAGCGATCTGTTTTGATATCATAATGTAATAAAATTCAATAACTTTTCCTCGAGATGAAATCGTTTATTAAGGGTGTGGTATTAATGTCAATAATATTTGATAAATGTATATATTACTGCTGCTGTTTCTTAACAGCGTATTAAACATCAATGCTATGAAACTACTACCACATTACAATTAGAGCGTACACAAGACGTTGCTTTGTCCAGCAGTTTTATATTCTATGTATGTTATGCAGTCTTTATATTTGTGTCTTTTAAAATTAGAAATATTCATATCCTTATATTGCTTTGGGCGAAAGCTGTCAATCTCTCAGCGCGCTATTAATGCATTCTCAGCTGTTAAGTCCCAACAGCAATAAGTGTGTAGCAAAGTCCAGTGAAATTGACGAGAGCTAAGTAAAAGCACAGTGCTGAATTCGAATCAACTTGCTGGATTGGGCTCCTGCAGCAGCACTGACACTAAAGTTTTCTTTTCAGTAAATGGTTTCTACACTACAATGTATATCGGAAGCGTTGAAAACCTGTTGGATTTAACTTTAGACCTTTTTTAGATTGCAATAAGCAGTGTTATAATCTTAATATTTAATTATTATTTCCTTCCCGAAGCCATCCATGAGGAAATAATATTGATAACCAAATAAAGGCGGTGAGCCGTCTTACGTTCTGAGCTTAAATTCCGCCGAGGTCAATGAAGTGTCAATGAAGTAAGTAAATGGAAGTTACGCACTGGGGTTGATATAACCGACTAGCTCTCAAACCTAAAATTTCACGTTTTGTGTCTATAGTAGAGAGGAAGATTAATAAATAAATAAAATGGCGAGCTTGCACGCCGAAGAAAAAGGTTAGCTGTATTTGTTCTGGTTTTAAATTCCAAGTTCAAATTCCATCACTGCAGTCAGCTTTGGCTTTTTACCCTTTCTAAGACGATCAAATAAATGCCTATTGAGAACTAACGTATATGTAATCGACTAACCCCGCCCCTCAAAACTCCAGGTCTTGTGCCTATTAGAAACACTACTAGTAACCAAATATTTTCAATTCTCCAAGCAGAATGGCACGACAGCGGTATCATATTTTGGTATGCTGGAAACTGTGCTATTAAGCAATAATAACCATGGTTGTTTTTTCTGGGTTTCTGCTACCATTAGATATATTTCTACTTTATGTCATGATAAATGACAAATGGAATCATGGAAGTGCGGCATGTATAGCTTAGATGATATTTTCACCGTGATTTATAATCGAATGGAAATTATCTAGACTTTTATCGAAAGACCGTAAATTCATTAGAATGCAAAAACTTTCATAATTTATGGTTTCATTTGCAGACACTGTCCAAAGTGCTGCTTGTGTGATAGATCTATACAGGAGGTTTAATGTAATTTTGTAATGCACTTTGCAAAATTCTCAATTACAATACTATTAAACTCGTTATGTGGCTCATTAATCCCTCTCTAATTAAGTAACTTGGGGGAAATATATCCCCTTTATTGCAAAGCTATTACTTTATGTCATCTACAGCTTTAAACAGTTTTGAACTAATAAATACGTTATCTCATTTACTTATGGCTTTAAGTTCCGTAGTTTACATAATGTTCCGCAGTTAATCATCATCATTTGCCATCATCGTAAGCATCATCATCATCCTCATCAATATCATCATCATTATTATCCTCATGGTTACTTTTGTCGTCGTCGTCGTCGTCGATGCCCTCATCACCATCATCATCATCACCATCATCACCATCATTACCATTACCATCATCACCATCACCATCATCATCATCATCATCATCATCATCATCATCATCATTATCATCACCATCATTACTATCACCATCATCACCATCACCATCATCATCATCATCATCATCATCATCATCATCATCACCATCACCTAAAGCAACAAAAACAGCAACAATAACAACAACAGCATCAACGACAACAACAAATTTCATTGTAGTCGTCATCATATTCACTCACTATCGATCAACATTATGGTGATTCTAAATGTATACAATAATGGAAACTTGCTAATCACCCAAAAGATAGATTATTCGAATTTATTATTCCAGGCGGGAATTTAATACACTAATGTATAACGTATATATATATATATATATATATATATATATATATATATATATATATAGCGTATATGTGTGTGTGCGTGCGTATATATATATACATATGTATACACACATATACACACACACATGTATATATATATATATATATATATATGTACATACATATATATATTTATGTCTATGTCTATGGAGGGGTGTATGTATATGCATGTACACTTGTGATATGTACATATGCATGTACATATCTGTATGCATATGTGTCTATATCTATTCTAAGGTTGTTTGAATTTCCTTGTTTGCATCTCCGAAACTCCCAGTCTTATGCAATCATTCAAACATAAATTCGAGGATTCGGAGTAATGACTGCATGAGTGTTCAGTGTAGAATGAACAAAAAACAAAACTAACATAACCAAATGAATATTTACTTCTTCGTTTGTACATCTAAACTAGATATATGCAAGTGGGGTTGAGTAAGTACGTATATATCTATGTGTAAATAGACGTGTACGTAAATAAGCATACATGTTCGTGGGAAGATGTATGCCAGAAATCTATAGATTAAATGAATCAGTAAATAAATATATACATACAAACACACACACATTCGACCCCACGTACATATATGCATGTGTATGTGTGTGTGTGTGTGTGTGTGTGTGTCTCTCTCTCTCTCTCTCTCTCTCTCTCTCTCTCTCTATATATATATATATATATATATATATATATATATATATATATCTTCATATCATTTCGTTTTGTTCTGGCGAATTTTTCCAAATAATCAGTCTTCATATGAATTGTATTATTTATTCATTTATTTATTTACCTATAAAAACAAAGTAATTATTCCTTTGATGCTGCATTTTATAGAGTGGATCAATGTTGCAATTTAAGGTGAAATAACAGAATGATTTCAACTCGAATTTACTTGACACTGAAACTTGTGGGGAAAACGTAATTATAATGACTATCATGTGGGAAATTTTCGTGGAGCAATTTTCATTCAACCGCAAATATGTTTTCACATCGAAGGCGCTCCCTCGTGGAAACCAGAAATCCAAGCTTCACAAGTGTGTTGGAATTCAACTGTTGACATGAATAATCTTTGTGTTTTAGTTGATAACATGTTTTTTCTAACCACGACAGTCAATAACGTATGAAGTAGAAAGCAACCGTTCGGTGCGTTTGAGAATGCTATTTTCTTCTATGATATTTTTTATGATAATACGACCTTAGATTCAATAGGAGAAATGATGAAGCTGAACAAGAATGCCACCCATCACGAATGAAAGTCCTCCAAAAAGAACAAAAGTATATATACAGAATATATATATTTGTGTGTGTGTGTATGTATTCTCGACCAGTGATTTCGGGCGCATACAGTCTCTATCAGTATATATAAATATATATATATATATGAGTTAATATAAGGCCAAGCAGGTCGATATACGAAGAATATTAAATACATTAAATACAAAATATATATATATGTTCACATACAAAAAGGTCCGACTTACACAGAATAGAAATGATATGAAGCATTAAAGGGGTTGAAGAAGAGTATTACAAATCCAATAACTGTGTCTGGGAAGTCTGTGGTTCAAAGTAATGATTGTAAATTGATTCCACCGTCGGATGATACGGGTCTGTGTCTTCAGGGAAAAATTTGATATTTGAGGTGTTGACAGAAAGTAGATTAATGATGGAAACCCTCCATTCGCTTTCATACACCTCTGCAAACTATGGCGCTCTCCTTCCAATACCAAGCCAATTCCTTTGTACCACACACAACTGCTATACTGACCACCAACACGCCACCTCCCACTTTTATCCCTACCTTCTCTCATACCTCACTACATACCTTTGTACTCTCCCTCAGCCACTGAACCAGTCAACTTATTTCCCTCAAATAACGGCCATTCCCTTTCTCGCTATCTCAACTATTAATTCTATAGCCTTCATGCACTCTAACAAAATGGTCACCATTCACATACTACCTAAACAACCCTCCCCTCTTCCTTCTACTTTCCACTTCTATTACGATAACTCCCCACTAGAATCCTTATTAACCCCTAACCCTTGAAATTATTTTCTCCCCTCACTATTCTTTATCTGAATACCTCCCCAATTCCCCCTCTAATACACTTAACTCTCCATAAATTAATCGCATCTTTAATCTACTTTCTAACACCCCAAATGTGGGATTTCTTCCCTGAAGCTGGAGGCTCGTATCATCCAACGATGGAATCAATTTACAATCATTATTTTGGACCACCGAGCCCCCAGAAACAGCTGTTGGATTTGCAATACACTTCTTCAATCTTTTAATCCTTGATATCATTTCTATGTAAGTCGGATATCATGTCTGTGTAAGTCGGACCTTTTGGTATGTAAACATATATACTTTTTTGTATGTAACATATTTAATATTGTTTGTATATCGACCTAGCTAACTCACTTATCCTTATATATATATATATATACGTGTATGTGTGTGTGCATGTGTGTTATAATCATTGATGAGATGCATATGCTTGGTTTTTGGAGGTGACGTTTCCTACGTTTGAAGATATTTGAGATAAACACAGCCTCATTACAATTCGACACGTCTTTTCAATCAGAAAGTTAAATATGACCGACCAGCTTTCTGAGGCAGTGATCCCATCAGATTCTTGTTGGCGGTAAAGAAACACCCAAAATATGTTGGACTATGAAAACTCCCGATGTATTTTGTAATACACATGACTTCGAATGGCAAACACTTTTATAGGACGAAATATTCTTATTTAACAAAAAACTGATAAACTAATGAAGATTTGTATTATTATTTCTTTACACATTCCGCGTACGGAATATGTTAAATATATATAATATGTACTTGAAACAGATATTAAAGGTGTTCATTCGAAAATAGGATTCAAAAAAGGAAAAGCTTTCATGTACCGGTAAATGAATATTTTTCGCATATTTTTCACATTGCTAGTACGGAAAATGTTAAATGAAATTCTCCTCACGAAAATGCTTATCTTAGACAGAAAACTGTAATTTTGTAAGTGGTATTTTCACGATTTTCGTACTTGACGCAGTTTTTTGCTACATTTCCTGTAGTGCCATGAAATAATATTAACATGCAGAAACTCATTTACTTAAATTTGTAAAACCTTTCGAAGCTTTTGAATTTAAAATCATCAGTTCGATTTATATATATTTTTCTCTGGTAAGGAATCAATCCGAGACTATGGAATCGCTTGGTTCCGTAATGCATATTTCCTGTTAACTGCTTCTTTGTTGCATGTGCATTATATTCTGTAAATTTTAATCTTCCCTAATAGACTGTCAGGAATAAATTTATCCTTGTGCTGAATAGATTGCTATTAAGCAAAAGGTCTTCAAAGTACTTCCACTGAGAAAATAATATCCACTAAGGATCTAATTACTAGATTGGGGAAGAGAAGTATTGAATCATGTTCCAGTATACAGTATCGGTTCAACAAGGCAAGAACAAGACGATGTTAATAGCAAAAAATCAATCAACCGTGAAAAACAAATAAAAAATATTTGATCGTTCTCATACTATCCCATTCATGGTATAATCTGTGTAGAACAGTTTCTAGTAACTCCCTGAAACATCAACTATACCGCACGGACGCGCACACACACACACACACACACACACACACACACACACACACACACACACACATTGAAATATTAGAAAAATAGTATAAAAGGCTGTGCTCCGAGAATGTCTGAAAACATGTAACTGTAATTTACTGGTTGTGTTTTCTTTATAATAATATTTTCTTCAAACGCTTATATACTTTATCCATGATGAATTAATTTTAGATAGTATGGTGATCCTTGAGTAAGATAAAAATAGACTTATATTTTACAAATTTCTCTTTATTTTGTGATGTGGTTTTGTTTTCGAAATGTAGTTTATGTCATGGAATTCAGTTGCAAAATTACCAAAGACTTCATTTTCCGTCTTTCAGATTGCCTATTGTATTCAAAGAGATTTTACTATGAAAAATCTGCAGAACTTGCTGAACTTCAAAAGGAGGCTTAAATAATCTTCTTTCAAAAATCCAACAAATCTTTTAATATTTTAAATTCTTATTCGTCTTTTGTTGCAAACATTTTCCATTATTTCTTTTTTTGAAATTCATTCATTTAATTACATGATTACACAGAGATATAGAAGTATATATATTTATGGATGTGCATTATATGCGCGCAGGGAGAATACAGATAGATCATCGTTGTACACGAATGTGGAGAAATATGTTAATATAATTAGAGTAAATGTATATACAATGTTTCTGTATACATGTTTTAATGAGAGAAAGTTTTACAACAATCGAAATATGTGCACATTTGTACATTAATATAATTAGGTAATAATAGCATTGCTTTTGTTGACTACGTATTCTTAAGAGGTTCTGTTTAGATTGTATAGATTTATCAATAATACGAGATATATACTTGAAGCCTGATAATTATTGAGAAGAAGAAATGAGAAGTTTTCAAGTTCAATCCTATATAATGGCATAAAATGTAGATGAGATAGCTATTTAAACCAATGTACTCGCACACATGAAAACACACATATGTATGAAAGTAAACACTAATATGAAAAGGAAATAAGATTCAAATATAATAAGCATATATATATGTAGTATATACATACCTGCATACCTACATATATATATTATATGTATATATATATATATGCATATATATATATATATATATATATATATATATATATATATATATATATATATATATATATATATATATATATATATATATATGCATATGTATAGCCTGACAGCCAGACAGCCAGACAAATAAATTATATCACATATCATATATTAATTATATTACTTTATATTAATCGTTTAGCCTGTATTGTTTGCGTGTCAGAGTAAATAATATATGCCTATATGTGCATGCGCGCGTATGTGTGTGTCTTTGTACGTACACACATATAGGCAGATATGGCTACTTATGTACGTGTATACGCATGTAATGTATGTATATCTATGAACGTATATTTATATATACACACACATAAATGTATTTTAGAGACAAAAAAAAATTATTTATGTACTAGCATCCAGTGATTAAAATTCACTCATTTTGTTTATCTTCAAACGCATTAAAAAAGTGAATAAACAAATGTAATGTTTTGTTTGTTTAGATTTTGATATTGATTTTTTTTATTCTCCTTCATTAACAATGGACTTATTACGCAACGATATCATATGCTTCGGCAACTTTTAAAAGCAAGATGAAGGAAAACACAGAAAACACAAAACACAAATCTAATTTATTTTCTTTCTGTTTACATTGACTTAATAGGCTTTTAATTTGTTTACTATAACAAACCCTTAATAGGATTTTGATTTATAAGTACAAGAAGCATTCTTCTATTCTTCACATATTACATGCGTGTTCTGCTTAATAATTTACTTATAAGAAATTGTTTCTCTCCACATACCTTTCCACATATACACAACTATCTACAGCTACATAGATACCAACAAATTTATACCGATACATACTCGCGCACAGAAACATATATACACACATACACACATACACATACTCACACACAAACAAGCTAACTTATTGTGTGCATGTGTGAATGGATAGAATCAGGTGATATATATCTGTGTGTGAATCACTATTCTTCATGTATGTATATACAAGCGAATGGATCCGGTGTTCGTGTTCAGTCCATGGAATCACCTCCGAATTCTATTGTAGCTTTGGTGTCCTATTTACTATATAAACCTTTTCAATTTATACCCGCTTTTCAATTTATAGAGCCTGTCCAACAGGTTTCAACAGACTGTGGCTACCCAACTTTATTCTCAAGAAGCCACTTTCAGCATATATCTCATAATTGAAGTTCTCTTCTTGATCATTCTGCGAAGTGCTTCTAATATTCACCACACACGTAGAAAAGATACGCACAAATAATCATCTAAGATGTGTATATATAGTGTTGATTGCAACGAAATCTGACAAGTCAAACCTGAGGGCGAATGTCGCAAACTGCCCAATCAATAACTTCAAAATAAGTTAGACTATTTTTAACTACGGTTTTAGTGTACATGGAGAATGCGAAAGAGTTGGGAACTCTAAAAATATCATAAAACAAGCACACGTGTCAGAAACAGGTCCTGTTCTGAAGACCGGACTCGTAAATCGTTTCGTCCGCCGAATTTATTAAAACAGACAATAGTCATCGCTCGAAACATCACAAGCACAACTTGGCGATTGAGTAGTCACAATTTTGAATGAATTGTCATGGAATGAAATGAACGAAGATTCACGTTGGAATCGTTTGACAGCCGATGCTGGTGTGTTTACATCTCCGTGACATAGCGGGTGACCAAAAGAAAACCGATAGAATGAGTACTAGGATTACAAAGCATTAATCCTGGGTTTAATTTGTCCGACTAGAGGCGATGTTCCAGCATGGCCGCAGTCAATGAATCCAACGTAAAAACAATATCCCTCAAAGGGACGGAAAACATCCCATTTTCCCCGGTTCTTCAGTTAAATACATAGTAGAGAAAAAATCCGAACTTAAAATGGTATAATTTCAATATGCAAATATTAAAAGAAATGGAGAAATACAATTGTCATATTAAACATTTATTAACATTATAATGTAATATAATTATATTATGAAAAGGTATAATATAATATAACAAATAATTAAAACAAATATATATCCTACTATTTGTTTCGATTTACATCCACTAGCGAATTTATTGAATTCACATTTATGCATATGAGTCTCGTCAGGGTAATATTTGTCTAAAAACTAACATTTCATGTAAGGCCTGGTAAATTATAAAATAGACTGATATAAAATATCTCTATGTTTACAACCGTGAATAACTTAAGAATATAATAAATATAAAAACAAAACCAAAATTCAAATAGATAAAATATATTAAATAAACAAGACAATTACAACGGTCATAAAATGTTCTTATGCATCTTTAATAATATGAATCTAAAGATATTTTAATCTCAAATAATTACTACCCATTTTTAATATATTATAAAATCTATATAGTATGTAAAGAATTTATGTGGGAGTAGAAAATATATTTTATTAAAAATTTCTATATACTATTATGAAAAAATAAATAAGAATATATTTTATTCAGATTCTAAACTCATTAAAAATCTTTTAACCAACGATTCATTAATTCAAAAGTTTCTTATAAATACGCCGATGTTAAACAAATGTATAAAGTTACGATTATTATAAACTACACTATTTCTTACATAAAAAGGATAATAATATATAAATAAATTATCAGAATTTTGCTTAGCTTTACAGAAGGAAATAAATTAGACTAAGCCCAATAGTTTTATTATTCCATAATTTTTATGAGCATACAAGTTCGAAAGAACGTAATATGATGATATATACTAAATATTATGGGGTCTACAAGAAATATCCATACATGCATCATTATTCAAAAAGATATATAATCATTTTTAAGAATTATTCTAATCAATTTATGCGTACTTATATCAATATTATTCTTAGTAAATATCAAAAAGACACAAATTTACTGAGTTTATCAGAGGAAAATACCACTGTAAATCAATGTTTATATATTTATACATTCATTGCTTACGGAAAAATAACCGGAAATTCGTACATACAATAGAAATGTTTTTAATCATGTTTTTTATAAAATTATTTATATATTATTATTATTACTTTATTATTATTAGTATTATTATTATTAAATTTAATGTCCAAAAGTCGCCCCCAGGATTTATACTTTGTATGCCTAGTACTTATTTTATCGTTTTCTTATGATAAACCGCTAAGTTATGGGGATGTAAACACTCCAACATTGGTTGTGAAGTGATGGTGGGAGAGAAGTACACACACACACACACACACACATATATACATATATATATATATATATATATATATATATATATATATATATATATATATATATATATACGACGTGTTACTTTCAGTTTCCGTCACAAATCCACTCAAAAGGCTTTGGTCAGCCCGGGGCTATAGTATAAGACACTTACCCAAGGTACCACGCAGTGAGACTGAACTGGAACCCTGTGGTTGCGAAGCAAGCCTCTTACCACAAGGCCAAGCTGTGTATATTTCTCCAAAAATACAGAATTTACATCTTGAAATGGCATTTAGCATCAAACCAAGTTTTAGTCAAAAATCATCCTACTTTCCTTTCTCTTTCCTGTCTCTGTGTCTTCCACTCTCTCCTCCTCTTCTCCTTTCCTTCCTCGTTTTCCTTTCCCCTTTTCTAAACAAAACAATACAATATCCTCTTTTCGGTTTGCATAAAAGGGTGAAGAAATTTTCTGCGCATTATAGCCATCTATCTATCTATCTATCTATCTATCTATCTATCTATCTATCTACTTATCTATCTATCTATCTCTGCTTGTAAGTAATTAGATTTCCCTAAAGAACTTGAACTCAAGAATCACCCTAGAGTTTTGTGATCATTTTGTATAAAATGTAATTAGTGGGGCATGAAATCAGTATTCTATTTACATTTTAGTATTGTGATTAATCATCCAGTATGGCGGGCAGATTATGAAAGTTTTTCTCAAGTTTTGTTTGCCAACTTGATTGCTTCCGTTAATTACGAGCACTGAAGTATTCCCCTATGTGTTTTTTAATGGTAATAGCAGATGTAGACAGAAAACAATTAATTGTCCAATAATTAACATCACATAATTTTATGTGATGTCCAACAACATCATCGATAACTTTTAACGTGAAAGCATTTAGCTTCTTTTTTTAATATTTTTAAGAATGACCTGTCGCTGAACAAAAGCATAAAACGATGGAAACATCTTTTAGGAACTCTGGTTTCGAAATCTTCTTAAGCTCTGTGTTTCAGAGTCATCTCTGTTGAATCAGATACATGTGAAGTTAAACGAGAATTCAACAATAGCATCGGCAGTGTCTTTAAATAATTTTCGTTTTCCCTTATGGCAAATTTTGGCCGGTTCTTACTGTTTTGAGAAAGGCAATTGGCTTCACACGTCCCAGAATAACAATTGCTAACTGTGATCGCCATTATTTCGTTATTTTTATTTATTATTTATTTTTTTCGAAAGAGAGATGATTGTTGGCGAAGCTGTTTACTGTAAAGTAGTTTAAGTTTCTGTGAACTATGTTTGTAATATACGGTGGCATATATATGTGTGTGTGTGTGTATGTATGTTTGTGTGTGCATTGTTGTAATATATAACTGCGATATTTTCCGGTAATTAAACAAAATGGTCACAGAGTATAACAATATTATGACAACAGTACTATGTAAACATGTGTACTGTTATTTAGTTATATATACCGAATAACGACACAAATTATATTAGTTCAAACTTCTGGATAAACTTTTCACCTGCTGCCTCAAACATGGTTGGAGAAAGGTAAATTTGCAAGCATGCGTCCATTATTTATAATTATAGAGGAACTATGAATATCTTACAAAAAACGAAGTTTTTTTCCCTCTACAAATTGAAGAAATGGAACCGCGGTTGATAGAAAAAATAAACATGTTCAGTGTGCACTTGCAAAATGTCTCACAGGAATAAATTATGAGAAATATTTTCAATGTTTTTGAGAATTATCATTAACAGTCATTCCTCCGAGAGATTTTGTAAGTACACATTTAGCCTGTTTATTTTTTCGGTCAACTGAAATTTCATTTCTTCGTTGTAAATGAAAAATGATATCATATTTCGTTTCCTACGAGATATATGTAACAAACTAAAATACTATGTATGATGAACGCAATTTAAAAAATTCTGTCTTCACCACACATGACCGTGCTAAGCACGTGAAACGTTAGGGCTAGAATCTGGAGCAATGTTAATTTTATATCTACGAATATAGATTGCGTTGTTCCCAGAATATATAACTGCAAATACAGCTAGAATGTGCAAACAGATACATACCCATTCACTCACACGCATGGACACACATGCACCACATTCATTCACACAGAACTCAATTTCATACACACGCAACGCACATCCACATTCAACATCATCATGTAATCCTTATGCTGATGATATATATATTCACTTGGAAAGAACCTCAATGGCGGTACGACTTCACATGTGCAATAACCTTGAATGTTTTAGTTACGTGCTCTGTATGTTAAGCAGATGATCGTTTATATTTTGTTGACTGTGTTTAGTTTTTCTAATTTTATTGAGTCGTAAATAACAAGATTTTCAAGATTCCATTGAACAATATTTAAACAACCTCAGCTTGAAGTTAGGATCGAAAAGGTTACATATAATTGAATCTAGAGTGCAGAAGGTTAAAAAATGATATGAGGTATCATCTGTGTAAGAACGAATTTTCTTCGTGATGATAGCAAATACCGCATTGTTGTACAGAAGTCAGAGTGTGAGCGACAAAGCGAAACCCTAGGACACACCTGCACTGATAGAATGTGAGTTATAGAGAATTCCTTCACCTCGCGCGGAATAATAAGGAAGCGACAGGCAAAAAGACCAAAAGGCAATCAAGACCATACGTAAAAATATCACGTGATAAATTCAAGTATCATCTAGAAAAATGATTAGAATTTACTAGTTTAAAGGAGAAATCAATTTTCCTAGGAAAGCTATGAAAATTTTGAAGCCATGACAATTATTATAAACATTTTAATACAAATTTCAGAACAAATTATTGTTTGAATTTTTAGTTTACACATATAAATTGTATTGCAAAGCAATTTCAGTAGAAATACTGAAGTATAATAAAAAAAAAAATGCTGAAACAAATATTGTCATATCGTCTACATTTTAAAATCCACTCTCAATTTTCTGTTTAGTACGTTGCATTTCACATTCGTTTAACGTAGCTTAAGCTCACAGTTCCTAGTCTTCAACTCATACGAGTAGATTAATTCTAAAAATGATTGTTAAAACTCATGACAATAGTGATCAAATATATCATATTTCTTCTTATGAATACGCCTTTCTTTGCTACTAAAGTGTGGGAAAATGAGGGAGGGAGTTTCTAGACGACCGTTTTACAATACGTTGACTGCTCCTCAGAGAAGACCTACTCTGCTTTCTTCTGTAAATAATTTCCCCTCCAAATCAATAGCAGAGTGATGTTTCCTAATAGTTAACTACATTTCAGGTTTGATTTGCGTTGTTTTGTGCGTAAACCGATATTGCTTGATTTATGGACGAGCCGTCAAACGTACATCTGTACAAATGACGCTATCTGCTAATGCGCAAGTCTAATTGATAACTGGTTTACATAGCAGCTGAACTTTTGATTAAGGATTGGCATATTTGTTTCCCTACCATATTGTTCTGGATTAGTCTCACCGCGTAGTTCATTGGGCAAATGTCTTCTACTGTAAAACCGAGTCACGTCAAAGCTTTGTTATTGGGTTTAACAGACGGAAACTAAAAGTCCGTCATATATATACATGTATGTATCTATGTGTATGTGGGCTTTCGTTTGTTCCTACAACCCGCGCTCGACAACCAGTATTAGTTTGTTAACATACCCGTAACTTAATGATTCAGCATAAGAAGCCGATAGAATAGATACAAAGAATAAAAAGTATGTATTGGGGCTGATTTTCTTGACGAAACCATACAAGGTGATACCCAGCCGTTGCTGCGGTTTAATGTCTAAAACAAGTAAACTATAATATATGCATATATACTATCTTTTACTTGTTTCAGTCATTATATATAGATGTGTGTGTGCTTGTATATATATATATGTATATATATATATATATATATATATATATATGTGTGTGTGTGTGTGTGTGTGTGTGTGTGTGTGTGTGTGTGTGTGTGTGTGTGTGTGTGTGTGTGTGTGTATTTTAGTAAGGTATATAGTAAACTTTGACAGCTGCTCATTTTCCGCCATTATTATATTTTGACAATCTTTATTTTGTGTTAGAAAGCTGATACATCTATTTATTTAATCCAACTCATTTTGCGCTTTATGAAGTATTTATAAATCGTTTTTGTTATTTTTGTTTAGGAATGGTTAAGTCGGAAATTTGTACAGTTTTGAAATATGAGTTCTTTCTTGCAAATATAGCATCACAGACAGCTCGGAATATTAATGAAACATTTCATTCTAATCTTATTACACAGCAGACAGTATCAAATTGGTTTGCAAAATTTCGTTCTGGTAACTTTGACCTCAAAAATGAGCAACGCGGTCGACCAGAAATAAACGTGGATAATGACGAACTGAAAGCCACCGTCGAGTCAGATCCATCTAAATTGACCGTGAATTATCGTTGTTGTTTGGTATTATCAAGCAAACAATATTGACTCACCTAGTTCGAATCGGTAAAGTGAAAAAGCTCCATAAGTGGATTCCACATGAACTCAATGAAAATCAGAAACAGCACCGTTTGGAAGCCTGCATTATGCTACTTTCTCGTCACAAAAAAACGAATCATTTTTTAATCGAATTGTAACGTGATGAGAAACGGATCCAATACAACAACTATAAACGTTCAGCGCAATGGTTGCACAAAGACGAGCCACCAAAACACAGTCCAAAAGGCAAAATTCATTAAAAGAAGCTGATGTTGTATGTTTGGTGGTCTGGCGCAGGTTTGATCCATTATGATCTCTTTAAACCTGGCTCATCAATCACGGCCGAAGTATACTGCAGCCAACTGGACCAAATGATGCAGAAACTTACAATAAAAATATAGCCTAGATTAGTCAACTGATCCACTCCTATTTTATTGCAAGTCAACCCCACACCACACATCGCAAAAATGACATTGGCGAAACTACAGGAATTGCAGTTGGAAGTTCTCCATCACCCACCATACTCACCTGATTTTGCCCCCACTGACTACCACTTCTTCCAGAATTTGGATAACTTTTTGATAGGAAAAAAAATTATTTCCGACGATGTTGTAAAACAAGGCTTCCAAGATTTTATTGACTCTAGATTGCCAGGTTTTTACAGTTCCAGGCTGCACATGCTACCGCTGAAAGGGTAAAAGTGTATTGACAATATGGGTGCATATTTTGATGAATAAAACTATTCCTTGCATTTATAAAACACAAGCAAACTCTTTTTTCTTTTCTTCAAATTGCATACTTGATGACCTGATAAATATATTTGATAAATGAAAGAAATGTATCTCGTTAAAATAACGTCTATTCCGTTTTTTTTTCTCGGTATGTGTATACAAAAACAGTAAATTAAGGGATACAGCTTCATTATTGTAGATCAATAAAAATGAGATGCAAAACGAAATAAATACACAATACAGCGAAAAAGTACATCTTGTAAACACCTGAAGAGATGCATCTATACCGACGGATAGCCCTAAACCAGTTGTTCAGTAACCCAACCGTGAGGGATCGATTCTAGATGGGTCGAAATAACTGTAGTGAACAATAAACATTCTCGTAACTTCCATCTTCCGTCTCTCTCATTAATCAAATACACAACGAACCCTGTGCAAGTGAACGTTCTTTACAGGTGAACTACCAGGTGTATACCATACGATCTATTATCTAATATATATATATATATATATATATATATATATATATATATATATATATATATATATATATATATATATATATATATATATATATATATATATAATAAATGTAATTTGGTAAAGCCCGCATTATATATATATATATATATATATATATATATATATATATATATAATGCGGGCTTTTGCCAAATTACAATGTAAAGTTTTTATCGTTCCATCAAAGCCACGATAGAAGGAACAAAAGGCTGCGCACAGGGATCGAATCTGAATACAATTACTTCCAAAACGAACGTTTGAAAGACACGGCTATACCTCTGTTCAATAAGTGTATTTGAATTTGAATACAATTTAGTGACTGTTGAGACAATGCATAATTTGTGTATATCTGATATATAGAGTATCATAAATATTGGACAATTTAAGTGTTATATTAATTACATATATTATGGCAGTATATGCATAACTTAGAATCCATTTCATATACAATAAAGCTTATCGTAATCTGACAATAATTCTTCTAAATCGACGAAGACTGCCTCAATTCCATAAACTACTGAAACTTTCGAATTTATTGAAGTTTAAGATTATGTAGTTCAGCAGAAAACTGTGTTTCGAACTAATAGTTGAAATTAAGAATTTCTTTTGAAGAATTTGCAAATCTAAAAAGTGACATTAAATATAGAATTATTTATGTCTAAACTCTGTTAAGAAATTAAACGTTTATTTCTCTCTGATTAAAAGCACGATATTCATATTTTTACAACTGTTTTCCAATAAGTGTTCAAATTCCGCCAAGATCTACCTCACCTTTACTCCATCGGGGGTCAACTAATAGTATGCTAATCATGCACTGTAGTTGATTCCTCTCCTCATTCTTCTTCTTCTTCTTCTTCTTCTTCTTCTTCTTCTTCTTCTTCTTCTTCTTCTTCTTCTATTTGATTTCTTTTTATTCTTTTCTCCCTCCTTCTCCGCCTCCTCTTTGCTTCTTGCTCTCTCTTCTTTTATTCTTTCACTTTATGCTTTCACTTGTTTCACTCATTGGAGTACGGTCATGCTGGGGAACCACCTTTAAGGTTTCTTTGGAACACATTAACTCCATTACTTCTTTTCAAATGTGTTACTTATTCGATACCATCTTTTGCCGAACCGCTAAATTATGTTATAAAGTCAAAAGTAATGAATAAACACTTATAAAATCATTAGAGTTTGACTCGTTCACTGAAACTCGTGATGCAGGGTTATAACCAAAGGCAATCCCTCCGTGATTATTCGACTTAGAATATATTTAGACGTCATTTTCCAATCTGAGTTATCTTAAGTCAATAGAATGCGGCTTTAGGAAGATTGGCTGCTATTTGTAGCGTTTCAATTGTCTCAAAATAATTATAGATACTTTATTCCGTAACATTGAGTGAAGGTGGGTGGCCTAGTAGTTAGAGTGTTTGATTCACAAGCAACTTATGGGTTCAATTTCTTGATCGGCAGCGCATTGATTTTAATTCACGTTGCCACAGTGTCTTGGGCTATGTATTCTGAAATGGCAGTATTTATCTCCACTTAAACGTGTACACTGTGTTAGTACAAACTATACTGCGGTTTTTACCATGAGAGAAACTCTCATATTGGCTTTTAATGCAAAATGCACTTTCGTTTGTTTGTTCGCTCCAAATCCAAATATAGTTTCACCAAATCCAAGATATAGTTTCACCTTACAAAACATACACTTATAAGTGAGGATAAGTATTACCTCTCGGTATTAATATTGCCGCTATTGCTTGTAAATATTTTTAAACATATTCTGAAATATCTTCGTTCACTTGTCATCAAAGCTAACTTAACACTATGTTGCTGACGACAGAATTTTCCATGTGAATACTTGTATTCTTAGTTTCTCTGGAAATATTTATTGATGCGAGAGTTATTTCTTCACTGTGGTTACACGCACCTTATTTCAGAGTAACTTTTAAGACACAACAACGTCAAGGTATGGAATTTTTACAAAATATTTATGGTAGAAAATCTCTTGTGATCAGTGAGAGGACAGATTTCATCTGGAAAATAACCACCAGCTAATAGACAGTATTTACTCTATACTGACCCATCGGTATTCTGTCTTCAAACTCACATTTTTTAATCAATTTAATTACATCAGGATAGCATTTAGAGTGATCCTCTTAAAACTATACATTGTCTGTGATTGTCTATTCCTGTATTACTTTTTAAGCCATTCGCCAACATGTTAACCTCCGTTAGCAATGTTGAGTTATTTGGGATTCTCTACTACCAGTCCTTGTCTGATCATCTCATCAGTAGCAACAGTTACCATAAAGGGATCGACAACTGAAATAGTTATTATTAGACATCAATAATTATAGTATTAATGAATTCGTTACCAATTTATTATTTGTTATTTCTTTAATGTTTTAATTGTTTTTGCTTCTCATTAGGTGATAAACGCTTGATATCTAATCAATTTTACATAAAATTCCTCGTGAAAATGATCTAATTCGATACTGAATAAAATGCAGTTTCAGCAATACTGTGTTATTTCGATTGACATGTCTGCACGTTTTCGCCAGAAGTTTATGTCCCAAAATTATTTTTAAAATATTGATTATCATACAAAACTAATTATATTTATTTACAATATAACCTTTACATTCCTCAATCTATCCACGAAGATATTTTGTGTCCTTTCCACGATCATAAGGAGCTCGAATCCACTCAACTATTTCTCAGAAACTTTCCTTTTCTGGCAATTCTTACTTTTATACTTAAATCTCACACTCCCAAAACATTATCTGTCGAGCGCTTCTTTTTACTGCGTGTAATTAGCTTTTATATTGTCATAAAACCCAGCAATCCCACGCTGGCGCAAACATTACTACAACTAAAATCGCCAACATTTTCATGGCACTATAACAATTTGCAGCTAACCAACAAATCATCTGAATAAACAACAGTGTCAAATATAAAGACACATCACAACCGACATACCTTGCTCGACCAGCAAACTCCGGACAAACTGATCCCTAAGTTTTACAAATAGTGCCATAAATTACTACTACTACTACTACTACTACTACTGCTGCTGCTGCTGCTGCTGCTGCTGCTACTGTTACTACTACTGCTGCTGCTGAGACCGTTGTTGATGGTACTACCGCCGCTTCTATTGTTGTTGTTGCTACATTACACGTATTGCTTATTGCTACTACACCTGCTGCTGATCATGATGTTGATAATGATGACGATGATGACGACAACGACGACGACGATGATGACGACGACGTTGATGATTCTGATGACAGTTCTTTTTTTTTTGTTGGTTTATATTTTTTTAATTCATGGCATTGCTTTTTATTGTTGCAGCTTATAGTATTGTTGTTATTTAGACAGTTAATTATTACTATTCAACTGAAAAGTATGCTTGCTAATTACAATATTCACATTATTTGTTATTTTCACACTACTACTACTACTACTACTACTACTACTACTACTACTACTAAGAACGTCTATCTGTTGTTTTATTTTTGTTTTGTTTTGTTGTTTATGTTATTTTAGGGATCCATTTCTTTTGTTGTATGTCATTTGACTACGGCCATTCTGGGGCACCGCCTTGAAGGCTATTAGTCGAATGAATCAACCACAATTTTTTTTTTTTGCATGCCTGGCACTTATTTTATCAGTTATTTTTGCCGAACTGCTAAGTATCGTGGGGCGGCGTAACACATTAATGCAGGTTATGAAGTGGTGATGGGAGACAGACACAGACACAGACACAAACACACACACACACGCACACACACACACACACACACACACACACACACACACACACACACACACACACACACACACACATATATATTTTTTCAGTTTCTGTCTACCAAATTCACTCACAAGGATATGAGCGGCGCGAGGCTATAGTAGAAGACACCTGCCCAAGGTGCCACGCAATGGAACTGAACCCAGCACAATGTGGTTGGGAAGCAAGCTTCTTACCACACATCTACGCCTGCATCATTTCACATCTATGTTCAAAAGCGTTTCACCCGTGTCAATTGCCCAATTAAAGAATCTAATATATTCTACACTTTTAAAAAGAATAGGATATAATTTGGTGTTAGATTTTTCTTGCTACTCCTAGCAATTCGAACAAACATATAAGTAACTCCTCGTTGAGTTCATTATTTACATTATTTGCATTATTTACATTATTTGCATTATTTACACTTGACGGATATTTGTCCTCATCTTGTTTGTTGTTAACACAACATTTCGGCTGATATACCCTCCAGCCTTCATCAGGTCTCTTGGAGAAATTTCGAACCTGGGTTCTCATTGCTGAGGTATTTTCGATGTTATTATTATTATTATTGTTCAGTAGTTTTATTTTTATAACGTGCTTTCACTTCACTACCGAGCGCAGCTCCGTGTGCCTTGGGTATGTGCTGTGGTTTGCTGTGATGCTCTTATGGTTACTGTATTGAAAGTGTTTTGCGTAGGATGTGTGCAGTGCCCAGTAGTGCAATTTTCTGTATGTTATATATATTTGTAAGTCCTGGTGTTTTTGTTATGTATTTGTCTGAATATTTTTTTATTATACCTAAGGCACCTACTATGATAGGAATTGTTTCTGTTTTTAGATTCCACTATTATTATTATTCGCGTCACTGCCGGGAATCAAATAATGTACATAATTCCTCATCCTCGTTGAGTTATTTAAGTTGTGCTATATTAGCATTTTGTCAATAATTATATTACATATGTGTTCTGTAGGTTTGCATTACATAGCATTGAGAAATAACTGAGCAGAAAGTTTGTGTAAACTGTGCTATGGAATTGAAATTATATTGTCTAGAACAGGTGGACCCCAATTAGATATATTTATATATATATTATAAAACCCTCTACACCTTTATGGTTTTTATTCCTTTTTCATTCTCATATATTGTGCGCCACTTATTGTCGGTACTGTTCGCTTTTTACTCTCACATATCACAACCAGCGTGGAGGCGCAATGGCCCAGTGGTTAGGGCAGCGGACTTGCGGTCATAGGATCGCAGTTTCGATTCCCAGACCGGGCGTTATGAGTGTTTATTGAGCGAAAGCACCTAAAGCTCCACGAGGCTCCGGCAGGGAATGGTGGTGAACCCTGCTATACTCTTTCACCACAACTTTCTCTCACTCTTACTTCCTGTTTCTGTTGTGCCTGTAATTCAAAGGGCCAGCCTTGTCACACTGTGTCACGCTGAATATCCCTGAGAACTACGTCAAGGGTACACGTGTCTGTGGAGTGCTCAGCCACTTGCACGTTAATTTCAGGAGCAGGCTGTTCCGTTGATCGGATCAACTGGAACCCTCGACGTCGTAAGCGACGGAGTGCCAACAAATCACAACCAGCAATATTTGTTTATTTTAATCCATATAGTTTTATAGGTTTTCGAACTCATTTTAGAAAATACTTAATCAAAAGGAATCGAAAACTATCAGAACACGTTACTTTTAATTTCTGTAGAATTCGTTCCATTTTTAAATTAAAAAAAAAAATATTTACTTTTGTCGTTCTGGGCAGAGATATCCCAGAATTCCGCACCCAGATCATCGTCATTATTTTTTCCTGAGTTCAAATTCCGCCGTGGTCGACTTTGCCCTTCATCCATTCGGGGTCGATGAAAATAAGTACCAGTTACGTACTGCGGTCGATGTAATCGACTATAGCCCTCACTAACTCTCAGGCTTTGTGCCTACAGTAGAAAGAATTATATTTGTTGTTGTTGTAAGGGCGGCGAGCTGGCAGAATCCTTAACTCGGCGGGCAAAATGCTTAGCGATATTTCGTCTGTCTATACGTTCTGAGTTCAAATTGCTTCCACATAATCCACTGACTCCCATCCCTGATGTTTCTGGCCTTGTATGAAAATTTGAAATCCTTATTAATATTAATAAAGCTGCAAGCTGGCAGAATCGTTAGCCCCTCGGGCAAAATGCTTAGCGATATTTCGTCCGCCTTGACGTACTGAGTTCAAATTCTACCGAGGTCGTCTTTGCTTTTCATCCTTTCGAGGTCGATGAAATAAGCACCAGTTTCGCAATGCGGTCGATGTAATCGACAAACCCCCTCCCCTTTGTGCCCAGTGCAGAAAGGATTATTATCATTGTTTTTATGTATTTCTTTTTTTTTATTTGTGGTTTCCTGCATAGCTTTCATTGTACAACTAGTGGAAGTTCTGTTTCCTGTGTTGTGTTTAATATTGCCATTAAGTGTTGAGAGAAGGTTACATATAATTTCTTTCATATGATATGTTGATTCTTACGTTGTGGTTGTGAATTTTTTCATTAGTATTTGAAGATAGTTGTATAGAACTGTAGATTGTAATCTGTGTTACTGACCTGAAAACTATGTTATGCTCAGGATGTTTAATTTATAGTTTGTGAAACACTGCGATATTTGATATGTTGCTTATGTATTTATTCATGATACCTTTGTAATATCCAGTATTTCGATACTGATTTTACTATCATCTTATTTCAATAACGCACTCTTTGTGTTTTGATAGTTTTTTGACATCCTTTTGTCGGAAGTAATATCGCTGTCTACCAGAATGCATAGGTTTTCATATGTCTCTTGTCTATGAGTCTTTTTGATTGGTTTAAGTTCTCTTTATCATGTCATTCTCTTATAACAGTTTTTGTTTGGCCGTAAACCTGTTTTCAGCTATGTTTGCGTATAACCTTTAACTACTAGATATAGCTCTAGATATATACCGATTATATAGAGATATCATGTGTATATTTAATGCATAGCCTAGTGATTACGGTGTTGCACTCAAGATCGTCGTTTCGGTTCCTGGATCGGGCGCTATTTTTGTTTTTGAGCAAAATATTCTACCGCGTGTTGCTCGACATCTGACTCGTGACACATAGTGGACTTGCAAAGGCAGTGTCGATCAGATAGAGAGAGTGCGTTTATGTACAGTACAAACATTTGATTACAATAAACAAATTATCTATGCAAATAGTTCAGCAAGATGTTACAAACTCTTCATATGTTGTCTATGACAGGAGTGTTCAACTACATGTACTGCATAGTCTTGCAGATGATGTTAGATTATTGTTTTAGCAAACAGCTCTTTTCTAGCTACAGATTAAACGTGTGCATTTAAAACTTCATAACGATAGTTCAAACATTGAAGGCTTTCATCTTAGCTAATATTCTATCTGTCCAGCTATACAAAATGTCGATAAGGGAATGTTTTCCCTCAATAATATTTTCTTTGTAATTTTTGGCTACACACCTTAATTTTTTATAGTATTTGTCTTATAGTATTTGTTCTTATATTTCTAGCTTACTTTCTCAGTTTTACTTTATTTTCGCAGTGTGGTACAGATACAAGGTTTCTTTTTCTCCTTCGCTGTCTTTTCGTTTCTTTATAGTTTTCTCTTTCAGTTCGCACTATTCTAAGAAATTCTTCGCGTCCCTGATATTATTTCATAATTGTCCTCGATTCGAATCAAGACTATTCTTCCCTAGAACGTCAGATTATCCACCATGTGTGTGCACATGCACGCTTGTCTATATTTATTCGCACGTAAACACATGGTTGACCCTCCAGTTCGTGGTGAAAGCTTGTTCTTGCGCTGATAGTATAGCGCTCTCAGTCTCTTTCTTTAGTGTTCCTTTCTTCAGCCATTGCCCCCTATGTTTTCCAGCAACTTCTATTGTGGCGACATGGAATTGATTGTGTAGTCCCTTTTTGAGTAATTCTTCTTCACATCCTTTTTGTACTTTTCCCTTGTTTTTTTCCATTTTTCTCTGCTTTCAATACTCACTCGTTCTTAGCTGACACTAGCAAGGTTTCTTTACTTTGGGCTCAGTATCTCATTAAGCTGTCGAGTTCGATACGTACGCAGTCTTCCACACTTATCAGTCCTCTTCCTTCACTTGCTCTCTTCAAGTATAAACGATCAGTGTCTGTACGTGGATGATGGGCTCATTAGGGACTTTCTTCATTTCCTGTCCATTTTCTTTAGTTCCTTTCTGCCCTCATCAGGATTCCAGCGCCATACCGAACTACTTCGACTGCACGTGAGTTTATTGCCGAAATTATGTTTCTGGCATTCATCTTTGAAGCCAATATTTTTCTCACTCGCTGCAGGTACCGTCTTTTTGTCTTACCTTTCATGTCGTTGTGTTTAATTCCATCTGCCACAAGTATTCCTTGGTATTTATAGCTGGATTGTGGTTGAATTGCCTTCATTATTTCAGTATTTGGCAAACATATGCTTTCTGTCCTGACAATCTTTTCTCGTCTCCTCACCATCGTAGCACCTTTTGAGAGCCCAAACTCCATCTTAATATCATTGGAGAAAATCCGCATAGACTGTCCAATTCTGCTTCACTTTTTGTGAATAATTTAAAGACGTTATTATTACTATTATTATTATTATTATTATTATTATTATTATTATCATTATTGTTATTATTATTATTATTATTGATATTGTTGTTGTTGTTATTGTCAGTACTGGCATTATATATTATAACTACATTACTAATGCGAGAAGAATGCCTCAAGTTGAAACACCTAGTGTTATTCCCCACTCCAGTATGGCCACAACCACTAATAATATAAAAAGCAATAATAACAAATACAATAAACTATACAGACTGTATTTTTACTTTATATATAACTGTATCATTGCTCTTATATTATCTCTCTCTCTATCTATCTATCTCTCTATCTCTCTCCCTCTCTCTCTCTCTCTTTTTCTCTCTCTCTCTCCATTCTTATAGTCTATTTGAGCTCTTTTCTTTGTAATCTTCTACCTTTAACTTCTGCTATACTTTTCCACCTGATGTCATAGACTTTCTGGATTCATTTGTTCTTTTGTTTTCTGTTTTCAATTTGTTTTCTTTTTTTTTTTTCCTTTTTTTGGCTTTGCAAGTTTCCCCACCTTTTTATTTGATTTTCTTTCTAATTACGTTAACTTCGTTAACTTGATTATACCATCATCTTTTCCCCCATCATTTTGTTTTCTGTTTTCATCTTTATTCACTGATGCAGACTCTACACACATCGTATATTTTCTTTTACTTTACTGATAATATACAACCCTCCCAAACGCCTACTAATTTTCAACACTTAACTATTATCGATCGGCTTCTGTTGTACATACTCATTGACTTGATAGATCCTATATGCATATACAGAGAAAACATCCGGTTATTATTGCACATTTCTCCTATTATACTCTACATGAATAACTATACCCATTTATGCACGGATAAATCTGCTACTTCATACTTCATTTCCGAAATAATTTATTATAAAAATAAAGAGATGTAACTGTCCCAATGAAAAGGTATAGAGCACACATGCAACCACTATTTCAGATATATGTGTGTGTGTGTGTGTGTGTGTGTGTGTGTGTGTGTGTGTGTGTGTGTGTGTGTGTGTGTGTGTGTGTGTGCATTCTTTTATTCATTTATTCGTTTCAGTCATTTTGACTACGGCCATGCTGGAGCACCGCCTTTAGTCGAACAAATCGACCACAGGACTTATTCTTTGTAGGCCTAGTACTTATTCTATCGGTCTCTTATTTATGCCAAATCGCTAAGTTTCGGGGACGTAAACACACCAGCATCGATGTCAAGCGGTGTTGGGACACACACACAAACATATACACACACATACATATATCTAATTCGTTAAAATAAAGGCGGGATCTAGGCCAGTAATATCGGTACGCCTGGAAAACCGTGACGTTTAAACTGCATGCGAATTGGTCAAAACTGTATTCCAAAAATTCAGCTTGTTGGAACCTTCTAAGAGGTATAGAAAGGGAGAAGTTAGTGATTTTACTACAGCTGTCAAGAACGCAACTGTCAGTTAAATACATTTTGAAATCTGAAGATTACTACGAACGTTTGAAAGCGCTAATTGAACTTTATGAATATTACAAAATATTTTTTTGATGTTTAACACACTTCAGCATTGTAAAAAAAAAAAGGTTTTAACTACAATAATAAAAAAACATGGAAACCAGACCATATTTTAACTTTATTCAACTGATATATTATTCTATACGTATTTACACTAATTCGGAATATATATATATATACTTATCAATCATATTTTTTGCCGTATTTTATGCATCTGTCCATGTTATACATTAAATCTTGATTTGTATAAAAGTTAGTCGGTGCTATTTTATTATTACCACTACTTCATTTACCTTTCTGACGAGAAAATATTTCTCTAAAGTCGTCTGCGTTACACCATTCATTTCTTTTATATTTTGTCCTACAATTCTACGATTTCAATATTCATCAGCTCCAGATTTTCAGGATTTCTGTAGTCCTAACTTATTCTGTTCAAATGCAGATCTTTAAATTATTATTTTGTTCGTTTCGACAAATAAATGCTCAGAAAGAGACAACTAAGCAGCTAAGATGACAAATATGATGAAGCAGTTGTTCCAAAATTTTGAGCAGATGAGAGAGAGAAAGAGACAGAGAGCAATCAAAATGTTCCCCTAATTCATAAATGTCATCAAACTTTTAAAATAGTAATGTCCCTTTGGACTCTTACTATTTCTGCTAAGGATTTTAAACTAGAATTTTTTCGTACCTATCATATTTAGTTTCTCCTTCATTGCCTATGTTAACTTTCAAAAATTCATTAATAACTTCGAGATTCTTGGTCGTTGTTTTCTTACTTATAAATTTCTAAATAGAAATATAGCGATTTACG
Organism: Octopus bimaculoides; assembly: GCF_046866305.1. Taxonomy (NCBI): domain Eukaryota; kingdom Metazoa; phylum Mollusca; class Cephalopoda; order Octopoda; family Octopodidae; genus Octopus; species Octopus bimaculoides. The sequence goes on along the minus strand of NC_142928.1, from coordinate 180,954,370 downwards.
AGCATTTTACACTCTAAGTTGATACTTTATTATATGTTTATTGTATGTCATTTATAATAAGAAAAATAATTGACGTTGTTGTTCTTTAAATTCCTCCCTTCTAATTTTCGAAGATAATTTTATTAACTAATCACAATTTTTCATAAGTAATCTTTATTTCAAAAACACTGCAATACATATTACGCATCACGATATTGATACTTTGCGCTTCACATATCTTTTCAATCAAATACAAGCTTTAACATTTACACACGGTATTTATTTCCTAGGTGGAACTTATTGATTTACTCTTGTTAATGTCATGTTTTAGGACTTGTTTCTGTTTCCTTTGTGTTATTTGCTATCAATATAATTTATTTAAGGTTATTGAAAAATAAGTGAGCATTGTGTTCCTTTGCAGATCAATTTTTTAATATTTTACTGTTAATATGAAACTAGAAACATGGCAACGTAACCTCACACACCGCCCTTACTACTTATAAGTCTACTCTACCTCTCACATATACTCTTGACCTCTGACACATAATTGTGACCTCTCACATATTCTTGTGACATTGTAACAAATTCAGAAAACCTTTCACAAATTCTTATCGACTTTTCGGAAGTACAGCTGAGCTGCGTGCGATTTATATTTGATTATTATTTCTTAAGTACCATGGCCTACGGTAAACTCTTATTTGGAAGGGTTCACCGCCGCTAAGCTGACACGGTAGCCTCCAAGCAATCAGTCGATCCGCTATAGTAGCAGCTAATTCCCTTCAAACCCCGACGACTATGTTATCCGATGGATGGAATCATTGGATTATGTAGTCCTTAAATATATATCAAATGACAGGATAAGTTCAGCTGAAGTGCATTTGATCAGGCTTCAGCTATAACTAAGCAAAACAGCCACAAAGATACATTATAGGTAATCGAATTCTTCACTGGTGTTTCAACGCTCTATAAGATTAGGAAGCAAACATATACTTTAAAAGTATTGTGCAATGTGATAATTTTATATTCAAAAAAGCTAATAGTATAATATACATTTATAAATATACACAAAAGCATATGCGGTGCAGTTAAAGTAGTAGTAGTAGTAGTAGTAGTAGTAGTAGTAGTAGTAGTAGTAGTAGTAGTAGTAGTAGTAGTGATATGCAAGTGCATGACTTCTAACAGGTAGTAAACAGATAGAGCAAGAAACCATAGAAAAATCCTTGGATAGGTTGAAATATCGGCATATCATTACGTCATTGTTTTGATTCTCGTTGTTTTACGTGAACATGATAATTTATTAACGTATTTTTTTCATTTTTCGGTATATTATTATTATTATTATTATTATTATTATTATTATTATTATTATTATTATTATTATTATTATTATTCAGTAGTTTTATTTTTATAACGTGCTTTCACTTCACTACCGAGCGTAGCTCTCTGTGCCTTGGGTATGTGCTGTGGTTTGCTGTGATGCTCTTATGTTTACTGTATTGAAAGGGTTTTGCGTAGGATGTGTGCAGTGCCCAGTAGTGCAATTTTTTGTATGTTATGTATATTTGTAAGTCCTGGTGTTTTTATTATGTATTTGTCTGAATATTGTTTTATTATACCTATAAAAAAATTATTATTATTATTATTATTATTATTATTATTATTATTATTATTATTATTATTATTATCATTATTATTATTATTATTATTATTATTATTATTATTATCATTATTATTATTATTATTATTATTATTATTATTATTATTATTATTATTGCAAAATAAACACACACACTATATACTCGTTCCTCACTGCAGCTTTATCATTGTTCTTATTTTAGTGTCCCTTACCTGAAATCTTTCGCTGACTCGTTGAAGAGGTCGCACAATGTATGACGAAAGATTTCATACAAATCTCACTAAAATAAGAACAATAATAGCTGAAGTGAAAAAAGAGAATACACTGAGTGTTTATATGGCCAAAAGAAAAGACCATCCTGAAATATAACAATACCTGTTTCAACACACGATTTTACATCAGGAATTTTGCAAAACAAATACATAAACTTAAAAATTCATTAAAGATTTGGCACACACACGCACGCACACACACACACACACATATACACACACATACACACACATATATATGTAACTGAATGTTCATGCATATACATACATACATACATACATGAGTCGACTTATTTGTTTAAAGTTATATTTTACACATACACACACATACACACACATATATATGTAACTGAATGTTCATGCATATACATACATACATACATACATACATGAGTCGACTTATTTGTTTAAAGTTATATTTTAGTTAACAATATGATTCAGCTCCGTATGTTAAAGTTACATGGACCCCTAGGACGGACCCATCTCATTACATATCAAAAGAAGTGTAAAGGACATGTGACAAATTCAAGAAGATTTCTAGATGTCAGACTTCTGTTGGACATCTCAGGGCACGAGGTGAGCATGCTGAAGTGGCTGCCAAGGTCTTTTCTATACCGTAACTGACGTTCTTTCCACATGACCTGAGCTGTCCAATAGATGTCCAACATCTGGAAACCATCTTGAATTTGCTTCAAATCTCTTACTCTTCTCCTGAACTCTGATAAGATAGGTCCAGCCTACGCGCCCAGAGTCAGTGTAGTCATATACTCTGTATGTGCGTGTGTGTGTGTAATTACGTATATTTATATTCCTATATAATAATGCATAGATGTATGTATATATCCTAGCGTGTATGCATACAACTCTAAAATTCTGAAAGTATTTTTGACATTAGATAACAGTATTTTACGTGGCACAACTCATCAAAGCACTTGAACACTTCGACTGGAAATACAAAACACTCTCAATTCGGCAAGCTGCAGCAGACATCTCTTCATGTATAAATAAACAAATCTTCGAATGGTCTTCAAATTATGAAACTGATTATCCAAGAAATTAAAGGAAAACAACTCACTTTACGAAAGGTGGGAGTTTAAACTAGAGTTCGCTAGGCGGATAATTGCTTATATTTGTATGAGGATACTACAAAAGTTGACCGCTTTTTCCGCATTCAACATTATTATACATCATCAAGCAGGTAGTACGTAGCACTGTGCCTATGACTTATGCAAGCCTTCAGAGACTTATGAGAATGATGCAGTTAATATAAGTGTAAACGAAAACTTGACAATCCCAGCGTTACTAAAATGTCTTCGCACAATTTTTAGTATCAGTTATGTGAAAGAAAACATTTAATAGAAAGTCATATGTATGTAACACAACACTCTTGAAATGTGTACCTACACAGACGATCGTAGTTTTATTCAACCCATCAGATTGAACAGTTACTTATGTGGAAATAGTGTAAATTGGTGCATCTTCACCATTATATAACAGCAAAAAATAATTTGAATCATAGTATATGATACTCTATAGTACTATCGATTATGACCCAAAAAATATATCTTATGATTTTTCTAATATTGCTAGTATTGAGATAATTTTCCACCATTCATCAACTTAGAACATATTTTATTTAATACGCTTTAAATGCGAATCAACTGACATAATCTTTGAAGCTTCACAACTCTTTCCAACACACTATTCACTCGGAAACAAAATAAATATATATGTAAGTCTTTCAACTATCATTTTTTTTTTTTACTTTTCAATAGTTCAACTTAAAACATTAAATTAGTTTTCAGTTTTTCATCTCTTGATAAGATATCTGAAGAATATTTATAGACGTGCTCTTTCTCTTCGGATGCAGAATAAAATATTTCAAACGAAATTTCGTTTAGTTTTAATCTAGTTTAATCTCTAGCTTCCGATCTTAACTGCTTCTGCTAAATTATGCATTATTTAAATGGATTGCATATCAGAGAAAATATTTAACTTCACTGCGATTTTATTAAATTGAAACTTATGGTTTCAGACCGAGAATTTTCCCATTTAATTATCAATTCTCTATGTAGACACTCCTACAATGTAAGTTTTATTCATCAGCACGAAGCGAATATTTAGAGCGTATGTATCTGGATTTCAAACGAATATTATAGCAATGAAGACCTCCGGATTTTCCGGAATTCTCAGTGAATGGCAAGATCAATTTGGAGATTGGAAGTAAACGGACGCAATAAGAGTGAAACGATGAAGTTGCATGAAATCCATTAATGAAACTGTAGAATAAGATTATCTGGCTTTTTGACTTTAATAATAAAACAATGAAACAGTGTATTTAAATGAAAAGAGATTTCAAGGTTTGCTCAATAATATCTATAATGCATTTCACTGTAAAGTGGAACACAGTTTATCTTAGATTTGGATAGTTATGAAGCTTCATGAAATAAGATTGCAAATAAGGAGTGTACTGTTAGTTGTTGGTGCAATATTAAAAACGGATTAAAAAATGATCATATTGTTGAACGTGCTAAAATATAAAAATAGAGTATTATCCAATCACAATTAGTATCATTGTTTCAGAATTCGTATTATTATTACTATTTAGACAAAGGCGGCGAGCTGGCAGAATCTTTAGCACGCCGAACAAAATGCTTAGTGGCATTTCGTCCGTCCAAATGTTCTGAGTTCAAATTTCGCCGAGGTCGACTTTGCCTTTCATCTTTTTGAGGTCGATAAATTAAGTACTAATTGCGTACTAGGGTCGATGTAATCGACTCATTGCCTCTCTTAAAATGATTGCCCTTGTGGCAAAATTTAAAACCATTATTATTACTATTTAGATAAAGGCGGCGAGTTGGCAGAATCGTTAGGACGCCGAGCAAAAAAGGCTTAGCGGTATTCCTTGTGTTCTAAGTTCAAATTCCACCGAGGTCGACTTTGCATATCATTTTTTTGGAGTTGATAAAATACGTACCAGTTGCACATTGAGGTCAATGTAATTGACTTAGCCCCTTCTCCAAATTTCGGGCCTTCTACCTAGAGCAGAAAGGTTTATTACTATTTAGACAGGTGAAGGATTGAAGTCTCAAGTCAATGTCATTCAGGTTCTTTAGGTTGTGAGTTGAAATCCAACTTAAGTTAACTTGGCTTTTCATCCCTCCGAGACCGATAATATGATGTGCCAAACAAGTACTGGTGTATGTCAATGGATACTCTTCCCTCTGAAAGCGTGGCCTTCTACCCAAATTAGAAGTAATTATTATCGCTGTCACAATTTAGTGCGGTGGATTGGCATCATTAGAGCATCGACAAATCCCCCTGAGTATTTCTAACTGCACTTTACATCCCGAATTCGGATAGCGCCATAGTCATTTGTGCCTTTCGTACACTAAAAGTTGATAAAATAATGCACTTGTCAACTACTACAATAAATGAAGTCGACTTCCACCAATGTTTTGCCAAAGTTAGAAACAATAATTACTATTAGAATTAAGGACATTGGATGACGGAATTTAATAGGGCATTTGATATCATTACTGGAAATTTATGTTTACATCTCTAAATTCTGGTCTCAGCATCGGATTTAATTCTTTCAATGTCTATAAAATTATATCAGATCAAGCGATGTGACCGATTTTTCGAACATATCCGTTCCAATAAACTTAATAGTTTTAAGAAGGGAATTAATCACAGCAGCTGTAAGGATAGTGTATGAAGAAACCGTGGTAGTGATAAAATAAGGGTTATTTAATATACGCACACAATCATCATTGGGAGAGAATGGCTCAAAAAAATTGACATAATTCGCTTCCGAAAAACAAAAAAAGGTAACACTTGTAAAATCATTATGAATCAATCTGACATCATTCTGAAACAGGAAGTGAATGTAGATCGTTCAGAGATGGCACATGTAACATATGTGAAGGCAAAAGGCCTAGTGGTAACGGTTTTGCACCTACGCTTTTCCGATCGTGGTTTCTATCTCTCGACCGGGTGGTGCGTTGTGTCCTGGAATAGGACATTTCATTTCGCAACTATTCCAGTTCTCTCAGCTGTAAAGTAGCAACCATGCGTCGGACTGGCATAAGTTCAGAAGGAACGTTGGGATCTCAGTTGTTTATACACGATGGAAAACGCGTAACCGTTCCTATAAATCCTAGGACACGAGTCAGTTCATATACCATTTGCCATATTACTTCTAATGCACATGAAATTCTGGTTTGATTCATACCAGCATGAAACATGATATTCCTGATGATGCAATAGATTTAACTGTTGGAGAAATCATAGAGTAAATTTTGTCTAACATGAGAAAATCAATTGAAGGAAGATGAAAAAAGGTAATGTTTACGTTAGCTGGATTTGTGCTTAAAATATAATGGTATTTTACGACTAATGCACAGAGCCATATATTCGCTAGCAGAATTTCACTTTGAAATTCCTACTGTGCGCAATTTGTAGAAATGCCTTCAACTGTAGCATAAGGGCAACCAAATCTTTGTAACTGAAATTTCGGAGATAGAAACTGTATTGTATGGAAGCCTGCTAGATATATCGATACTATTTTTTGTTGGTTGACATGGTCTGCTGCTCGTTTTAATACAAGCACCAAGATTTATGACGATATTCACACTGAGGAGGAATTCTTCTTCTTCTCCCATTAGTGAAGGAGATCCTGTATATAGTCTTGGGCAGTGCACTTGTTATGACTAAGGTATTTTAAAATGTCATCTAATCGGACACACTTCCGTTTCTACCGTTGATTACTCGTGTCATTTGAAATATTGTGAAGAAGTAATTATTGTTCGTATAAGCTGCAACTGTTGTGTCTATTATCAACGAAGGGTCATTGACATAAATTACATAAAAATGATTAAATATTAAATTCAAAAATAGTGAAACGTCTAACAGAATAATAAAATTCATCAAGTCAGCAACTTTACTTGGAGATAATTAGCCTAATTAAAAATACATTTGGTAAGTACCGTAGAAATAAATTAAAAATAGACTCGTTAAAATTCATTCGGCATTTCGAGGCGATATAACTTAAGGATAGTAAATCTCTTCTGAGTGCTCCTAGTTTGGTTTCGATTTTCTCATATATATTTTCTCAACCATCATTAGTATTCTCCAAGAATTTGCGAACTCTGAATAACATTTATTTCAGTACGTTGCCATTTATTATATATAATTTTTATATTGTTTTAAAACTAAGATTTTACGAGAAGAATTGTCAAGCATGAATTTAGAGGAAGGCGATTTATTAAGAAAATTATTTACAATGTCACACTTATTTTACTCATTAATTGAAAAACTTAGTTATTTATCTCATCATATTTACATGTCTATCGTCTCATTGCAGGAAAACAAAATATATTTTTACAAGCTTATCGATTTTGTCTCGACACCAGTGTAATAATAAACAACGAACTATATATAATTAACCCCTCTGGAACACAAACTTTTCACTTTGTCTGCAAAACTTATCGTTCATTTTTTTGTTTTTAATTAACATGCATACTATACTATAGAGATATACATATCATTCTCCAATTAGTGCAACTGTGAATTAATTGAAAATATCTATAAATTTAGAATAAAATTACTAGTAAATCGATAAAGGAAAATGTAATTGTAGAAATACTGTTTGTAACAGTAAACACTAAATACACTTAAAGAAATCTTTCGACAAACGAGGGAGAGAATATTTTATATCTATACTATATATAAAACAGAGATGTGTGTGTAATCGTTTTTCACGTGAAATCGACTTCACCAAATGCTTCCATACTTGTGATGCGTGAATAATTTGACCTCGGATAAATCTTAGGCTCTTCATTTGATTTTTTTAATTAAAAATAAATAATATTGCTTTATATTTAAGATTCACTTCTTTAAAAAGGTTCCTCAATGTCAACTTCCGGTATTGACGTAACAACGGCAAAAAAAGCTTCACTCTCTATTTTGTGTGTGAGTGTGTGTGTGAGTGTGTATGAGAGAGAGAGAGAGACAGAGAGAGTAAATACTACATACACGCCGCTCTCTCACTCTGTCTCACACACATACACACATCCCTTCACTCACTCACACTCTGTCTCTTACAAACACACACATACATAAATGTATACAAACATATTTACAAAGACACACGTGTATGTGCGCGCGTGCGTGTTTGTAAGAGCCAGAGTGTGAGTGAGTCAAGGGCTGTGTTGTCATATGCATACATCCAAAGATGTATGTATATTTATGCATGTACGTATACATGACAACAAACCTCTCTCTCTCACTCACACTCTGTCTCTTACAAACACACACATACATAAATGTATACAAACATATTTACAAAGACACACGTGTGTATGCGCGCGTGCGTGCTCCGGTATTGACGTAACCGGCAAAAAGCTTCACTCTCTATTTTGTGTGTGAGCGTGTGTGTTCGTGTGTATGAGAGAGAGAGAGAGAGAGAGTAAATACTACATACACACCGCTCTCTCACTCTGTCTCACACACATACACACGCGCACACACACACCTTCACTCACTCACACTTTGTCTCTTACAAGCACACACATACATAAATGTATAGGAACATATTTACAAAGACACACGTGTATGCGCGCGCGTGCGTGTTTGTAAGAGACAGAGTGCGAGTGAGTCAAGGGCTGTGTTGTCATATGCATACATCCAAAGATGTATATATATTTATGCATGTACGTATACAAGACAACAAACCTCTCTCTCTCACTCACACTCTGTCTCTTACAAACACACGCATACATAAACGTATACAAACATATTTACAAAGACACACGTGTGTATGCGCGCGTGGGGGGTTCCACAATCGCCATTTATTTCAATTACTCTTGTGAGGATATTCACGTAAATCATTTCTTTCATTTAATCCCCATTTTAATTTTCGTAAAAGTTTCCAAGTACCAATGAGGCTTTTTGGCACATCTTCAATGTTTCCCCATTCATGAGAGGCGCCCAGCCATCATTCATCTGAGAGTCCATCTACAGAATGTCCTCAAATTTCTATACAGCATATTTTGCCTTTTTTTTCTTCAAGTATATAAGCAACAATTTCATTCCCGAGCAACGCCGGGTGCCTCTGCTAGTACTTTAAATAAAGAATACTTAATTTTAGCTTAATTGTATTTTTGATGTCAGCTCATCTTGAACATTGTCTACTTCTCACTCTGGAAAGTAAAACGGAAAACACAACTGAATATGATTAAAAGGGAAGTTGAGAAGTGATCTGCAAAGTGAATGTGTGAAAATATGAGACGAGAGAGATGAGATACAACAAAGAATTAAATATGATTCTGAAGCAGGAACTGAACGTAGGTACTTTGTAACCGTTATTGATAATCAACAAGACTTTAGTTGTTGTTCAGAGACTGTATATTCATCACGTGGTGCAACAATTCTACTGCACATGTGATTGAAACTAAGCAGAACATCACCAGCGTAAAAATATGTTGTTTTTTTTGTGTGTGCTGACGAAACGTAGTTAATAACTGCAGAAGAAACTGTGACTGAAATATGGAAACTAATTCTCTGAATTAGATATCAACAATAAAATATTTCCACAATAAATGGCGGAGGATATGTGATCTGTAGCGATTCTTTCTACTGCTGACGATTTTAGTTTTACTGTAATCACAGTTGTTATTTTGGCCGACCAGGAACTAGAAATATGGAGCATTTTTAGCTACTAAAAGAAAACGTTTCACCGTCTTGTCACGGCTGTTATTTTTTGGCAGTTAGAGAGACTGCTATCCTCATTGCCATATTTTAGTTGTTATAAGAGAACACAATCATTTTCCTTTCATTGTTGTGAGCCTGTTATTTTAATGACTCAGTAACTTGTAACTTGGAGACAATGTTTTTGCTACAAAAAGAGAACACTCGACTATATAACTTTTTCTCTTTGCTGTCACGGACAAACGTAGATAAGCTCTTAAATTTTTATCCATCTCACCTTTAGCTAGCGGCAAGATTCTCCTCACGGGCGGCCATGAATTACTGTACTATTCAATTTAACGGCAATGCTCGCAGTTAACCTCCCTCTTGGCTTGACTTCAATTGAACATTTACCAGTTTAAAATCAAGCACATTATCTACATCTTTCTATACTAGTCAAAACAGACGTAGATGATATGCTGGAAGAAATTTTGATTTTAAAACATAAAATATATACGAACATTCACATAATACATTATTAAGCGTTGCAATGATTCTGACTAAATTTTGCTCAATTTTGAACCTAAGTTCTTAATAATTCGCAATTATTATTGCTAAAATCTGTGAGTATACAACTGGGTCATTTGAAAACAAGTCTGCTGAATCACAGCGCTTTTTGTTGATTTCTCACGATGAGATCCATGAAAATGATGCTATCTTTGTCTTGTTGATTCGGTAGTACATATCGATGTCTCATACTTCATTCTTGCAGATATGGATGGTGATATATCTTACATACTCTCTCTTGTAACTTTTGTTTAATAGGTTTTCGTACTTTCCCCAACAGTTTAGCTAATGTTTTACTGAATGAAATTGTTCTAGCATTGGATAAGTAACCTCTCTTTTCAAATCTCATTGAAGTTTAATTTATCTTTTAACTTGTTGAGATCCATAAACAAAAGCAAATACAGAGCGGTAGATTGGTAGAAATTTAAGACAGTCGAACCAGATATCTCGTGCTAATTGTTCCAGCTCTCTCTGTGTTGCCTTCAAATCCTGCCACAGACTACATGTGTGGTGACCATAATACATTGCCTGGTCTAACATTACTGCTTGGTTTCTTGGCGCTTTTAGCAGAATCAATTCTTTTGTGAGCATGCAGGGTAGATCCCTAGATTGAGGCTAGCTTACCAACCCCGTCCGATCAATTTCAAAGGCTTGTAATGGTTATGTGCACTGCTTTTCCTCCTTATTAAAAGATAGAAAACAATTAACTATCCAGACATCTTAGCAAATATATTTTTTCCATCCCATTATCATAGAAAATTCCCTTGGGTAATCGTAATAACTTACGACGCATAAGTCAAAAAAGCTAATTTGAGCATGACAGAATTTATCTTACTCCAAATAGAAACATTCTGAAGTCGTTCGAAGTTATTCAGCTTTTAGATCAGGCTCTGTTTACAGCCGCGTAAGACATCTCATTGAAAATGTCTTACCATATCTTAGGAGTATATAACAGCGTTATGATGACTTGCATAGTATTGTTTCGATAGAAGTCGTATATCAAATAATTTTTCCCGTTAATTTCTTATTACAGAAAATATTCACCTCAGTACTACATTTGTATCATCCATGTAACAAAATCCTTTGGTGAAATGATCAGTTATATTTGTTACTTAACTAAAGAAGTCCAACAAGATAATAGGACGTCACTGATAAGTTTTGTTGATAGTATACCGCTAGCTACAACCATTTAGCTTTAAATATTTATTAATAGTTTGCACGTGATGACAGCTCTCAGTGTGACACATAACATAGAAATGTATGGCGGATTTGTTAAAAGCATTTGAGAGACAAAAAAATATAGAAAACGAAGTGGATGAATATTAATGTAGAGTATGGCAGATGCATAGGTATTTAGGAACAAAACAGCTCAAGAAAACAAGCCCCCTATTAGAAAAATACATACATCTATAATATAAAGAACACACGTTCAACTAGATACATCAAATAAATAGACCATTCAACAAAACTAACTGCATGTTTGATGACCCCCCACATGCAGACACGGAGCGACTGCATGCCTGTATCAGACGATCCTTATACTGCGCACCACACCCACGATGTCTCCCGAGATCTCGGCATATGATATCTTTGATCAGCAAGACGAACTTCATTGCTGAAAAGGATTCTTTATCTTGGTTATAGATAACGCGTCCTGCAAGAGGCTGACACCTCTTTCTCAACCCTAAGCGCAAATGACGCACTCACATCCGAGAAGCTGACGGTCTTGTAGCCGTTGTGCTTGGTTAGTAGAGCCATGACCATTGCTTTCTCTTATGTGTATAATGTTTGCCTTTAATATTCCTTATTTTTGATGGCCTGAAAGAGGCTGTAATATTGTTATCTTGACAATACCGCCTTTCTCTTACGTATATTTGGTTATGTGTCCATCGTTAACAGTGATTTACAGCGCATGCTTTTAACTTCATACGTTCATACGTCAGATCAAACTCTGCTGTGAAGTAGGTCTGAAAGGGATCAGATAACTAAAATTTAGACTATGCCACGTACCATTATGGTAGTTTGTATTCCATTTGTAGCCTTCAAAACATTGTTCACGAATACTTGGCGTATCTTATAATATTATTTCGTTAATTGCTGGAATAACTGAACATGCACAGGGTCCGAGATTAAGTCAAAGATATTTTCATTGTAGCTTTCCATGCGTTCCAGAAATACAGTAACACCACTCTGTATTTCAAACAGCATTTTCGTCTTACTGCAATCTACTTCAAACAGTATTTTCATCATACCGCAATATTTATCAAGCAGTATATTAATCACACCTCTGTGTACATCGAGTAGTATTTGAGTCAGCAATCATTTAAGAAGTTTAGCTACGGGAACGCATAATGCATTTTCTCTCTGAAGTTCTAATACAATTTTGTAAATTGTTGTTTTCTAAGGAGAGATCATTTTTTTGCAATGTCTATTTCATTATTTTACTTACGTGTAAGGGAACAAAAGCGGAACTATAATTTCCCAGTTGTACCATGAATTTCATTTGTGTGTGTGTGTGTACGCGTGAGAGAGAGGAGAGAGAGAGAGTGAGTGTGTGAGTGTGTGTGTGTGTGAATGTGTACGCGTGAGAGAGAGGAGGGAGAGAGACTGAGTGTGTGAGTGTGTGTGTATGTGTACGTGTGAGAGAGAGGAGAGAGAGAGAGAGTGTGTGTGTGTGTGTGTGTGTGTGTGTGTGTGTATGTGTGTGTGTGTGAATTAATATAATGAATTCTTCTTTCAATGCTATTAAAACTTCTTTTCCATCATCTAGAGTACTCAGGTGAATATTTTTTAGGCCTTTCACCTTGACATTCATGCTTGATTTTCGTGAGCCAGAATAGCATCGAACCAAAGGCTGCCTTTCTAGTGTATATATTTATCTCTTTGTTCACCCGATACAGTGGTGCGACATAAAACTTTATAGTAAGAAAACGGGGGAGAAAAGATTTAGAATTAATTTTACATAATTAACTTTCAGATCACTTTTCAGGTGTGGCTGTGTGGTAAGAAACTTGCTTCCCAAACCACATGGTTCCGGGCTCAGTTCCACTACGTGGCACTTTGGGCAAGTGTCCTTTACTATAGCCTTGGGTCAACCAAAGGCTTGTGTGTGAATTTGGTAGACGGAGACTGAAAGAAGCCCGTCGTATATATACACGACTATATTTATTTGAGTCTTCGTGGCTGTGTTTGTCTCCCCATCATCGCTTGACAACCGATGTTGGTGTGTTTTCGTGCCCGTAACTTAGCGGTTCAGCAAAAGAGACAGATAGAATAAGTACTAGTCTTACAAAGAATAAGTTATGGGGTCGAGTTGTTCGACTAAAGGCGGTGCTCCAGCATAGCCGCAGTTAAATGACTGAAACAAGTAAAAGAATAAAATAATTCATGTCTTCCTTCAGCCTCTGTTATTCCAACAAATGTATTTCTGTCATAGAATGTTTAGCTAAGTTGCTTGTTCGCCTGTTTTCGGTAGGTTTGTTTCGTTTTCGTATGAGAGTTTGTATATTTCTGGAAATGCTACACTTAAAGTTGAGTCATTTGTTCTCCAAGAATTTTTATTTTTGGCTCCTGATATCTGTGCTTGAAATGCTTAAAAACTACTTTGCTTTTTGTCTTTAATTCATTCGACACACACGCACACGCGCACACACATACACACACACATACACACACACACACACACACACACATATATATATATATATATATATATATATATATATATATATATATATATATATATATATACATACATGCATACATGCATGCATGCATACATACATACATACATACATACATACATACATACATACATACATACATACATACATACATACATATAAACAATGGAGTTAACTCTAGCTGATAGAATACCAACATCTTCACAGTCACCATTCTTAAAATCTTCAGTAAACACTCTTAATTCTAGAACCCCAGACACCGAAAGAACAGCTTCTGTACTTTCAGGGGTAGTTCAAACAGGTACCGACAACACTAGTGACGGTGCCTCAACGGCTAGTGTCAAACCCATGACACCAAAATGCTATGACGATGTTGCGTCATCACTCGCTACTACACCAACACCATTCTCATTATCATCATCATCTTCTTCATCGACTTATATATATATATATATATATATATAAATATATATTAAAAATGTTATATTGACGACAGAGATCGTTGAAACTATTACTTTAGGTCATTGTATAAGCTGACAGCTGTTAGCTATGATTCTTTTACCATTTATATGCAGATATGCTATAAAAATGTATTATAGATTAGAAACCATGTACACTTCTGAAGAATATTAACTCACCTCTTTTCCACAAGTCTAAATTTAGAAGGTTTGATGTTGAGGGTGCATATCAATAAAGGAGTCGTATACTACCCCATACCGTGGCACACTGACTGTCAAATGTAATATAGAAAAGAGTAACGCGTTCCGTGAGGCCCATTTCTTATTACGGTGAAATTCCACCAAACGGTGTGTATATTAGAAATAATACATTTCTAAATCTCTCAGAGAGACTTAAGCAGTAGTGATGCGATAAAGTAGTTGTTAGAAATGTATTATTTCTAATTTTTGTAACCAGTGAATGTATTTCACTGAAATAGTATATCTTTGCGAGAGGTAAACAGACTTTTTCAAACAGCTAATCGTGCTACTTCAGGCTGATGACGAGCAAAGACTTAGAAACATGTCCCTGAATGCAGGATAGGCTGGGTTGAGGAGTTTGTCTCCCCCTCGCAAAGATAAGGACACCGGAAATGTGTTAAGGCCAACAGGAAGCGGTCCAGCTTCCTAGTGCTAAATAACAGTATAATATTCCCTTATTGGGACTGTCACGTTAAGTTGTGTATATTCTTACAGTTAATCTTTTGTAACGTGTAGATGCTCTTTAATTTATTATCCATTGTATCAAAGCAGAAATGAGTTTCAGTTCATTTAATTTATTGAGGAAAAATTAATGATGTGAATTTTATATTCAGTTCTTAAATATTTATTTTTATTGATATACTAAAGCGATTGAGATTCGGGTTGTTATTTGTGTCGTTATGTTATTGGTGTTTTATGCATGCATGTAGTTAACATATTTGGTTGTTGGATTTTTGCTATGCTATATTTCATTTGAAATCATTTCGAGATCAACAGTAAATTCCCCGAAAATAGTATGTCTTGTGATGTTCTCTTTACAATGAGTGATATCGAGTAACCAAATGTTCAACGTTTGGATTGTAAACTACCTTGTACTGCCGGCTTAAAAGAACTGAGACAATATGTTTGACCGTTGCACTCTCTCTCTCTCTCTCTCCCCTTTCTCTACCCTCTCTCTCTCTCTCTCCCCTTTCTCTACCCCCTGTCTCTCTCTCTCCCTCCCTCTCTCCCTTTCGCACACACTCCCTCACACTATACCTAGGTGCTTATGTGCAACAACCAAACGTATATTCACGCGTACACTTACATACGGCGTATACTGTGTGAAGATACGAGTTGAAGAACCAAAGTGTTTCTCATTTCACTCAACATTGTATATATTACTTTACTTTTCTTTATCATATGTCAATTGTCTTACGAATATTATTTTCTTTCTCTATGTTGGCAAACTACTATAGACGTTAAAGTTAAGGTTAATATTGTCCAGCTATAAAATTGCTCCTGTATCATATGCAAATAATAGTTTTGAAATATATTCCTCACAAACCTCTCCATATAATACATATAGTTCAATTTTAAATTGAAATTATTTGAAAGGATTTTTCCTTTTTTATTATTGTAATCGAGCAAATGACGTGAGTTACTGAAACTTGAAAAACGTTAAAACATTACAGATCGAATTATGAGGCCAGTAAAATCTATTTTCTTATATAAAAGCATGTAGATAAAATTTATTGTAGAAAAGTTGAGTGATGGATGGAATAAAGTGCAAAATTCAAGAAATTAAAACTTTGCTTTTATCTTCATTTCTTATGCAAGTAGTGTATGCTCGTGTAAAGTAGATCTTTTTATTGGAGAAAATTTCAAATACTTGTTAGCGAAAATTACTGAAAAGTAACTATAATCGTGTATAAAGTGACGCAATGATGATGCTGGTAATTATAAAAGAATGCAACGTCAATAATAATTATGCCTTTTGCTCGTGGAAAATATGCTAGCTCAAGTTTATACACTGCCAATCCACTAAATACGTGTTGCATTTGAGGTAGCCTATACGTGGTTACATAAACTGCAATATATATAACAACGAGTTATCCATGATACTACAGAATGCGATATCCTTAAAAAACAAGTACAGTTTCGATCGGATAAAATATTCATATATTTAAACCATTAAGACAGCAAAAAAAAAAGAAAAACGTTTGGAACATAGATCTGTTTGATCCATAAACAACTAAATCTAAAACAAAGACATCAATATTTCACGCGTAGGAGAACATGGACTCTATCGGGAATATATATAAAATATATGTATGTAATAGATAGTACGCGGTTGGTTATGTCTGTTTCGAGTATATATTCGGTTTTAGTTTAACATTAAGAACAACTGAATAGGAATATTTAACATTGAGTTCTCTGCTACTAACCATTGCATAATGAAAATAAAAAATGCTCGTTATATCTACGAAATGCTATTTCGAAATAAATATGTACGCTTGTTTCTCTCTCTCTCACTCTGTCTCAGTCCGAACGACTGCTATGACGCAGGCCACTGTGTTGTCTCTGTTGAACATGTTCATGTCACGTCTGACAGCCTTTACAGTTCATAGAGTATTGAACAGCAGTCATGGTGTCGCCATTTTGATAACCAGCGCGTATCATCACGATACAGGGGGCTTTTTTCTAGTATTCATCACCTCCATGTCGGTTAACATTTCTCAAGTATAACTTCCATGTTTATGCTTTCTAACGCCGTTGACTGTTCACCACTACATGAAGCTGTTTTATATGTATATGTATGTGTTTAAGCATATGCAAATATACTTATATACATAGACAAAGAAAGCGATCCATCTAGCTAGCAATAATCATCTATGTATCTACATAAATATGTATGCGAGGGGGTGTTCAAAAGTAACTGGCTTTAAGGGTATCGGGAAAGGCTCGGCTGGAGGCCCAACCTTCCGAGTTCTTTTACAGGACCCTTGCAATAAATGTGTGAATCTGTGAGTGCAATATTTTGAATAAAATCATAATTAACTAATCCTCTCGTATTTTCTGTTACCCAAAGACAAGAATTTTTCAGTACCCACTCGTATGAGAGTGCCGGTGTTAAAACGGGGGTAGCTGATGAAGAAGAATGTTCTATATGTGGCTTGTGTGTTTTCTCGTCTACGTTTTGTTTGCAATGTCTATACATACAGGTGGATGTCGGTATGCACATACCTGTACGTATATATGCATATACTCATTTACTGTTTGTTTTTACATGACCGAACGCAGCGTCACCAATTTGTAAGTAGTTATCGTAACTTCATATTTTCCGACGCTACTCTATCTCTTTCTCTTTCTCTTCCTCTATCATTTTTCCCCCTCTCGTTCTTCCTCTGTTACTACTACGTATCTCTTTTCCCCCCTCGTACTTCCTCTCTTTCTCTTTTCCTCTCGTTGCTATTCTTCTACTTCCACCCTTTGTTTCTCCCTCTACCACTCTCTCTCTTCTCCTTACACCGGCATGGTCACATGCTTCCGGTCAATAATCCTTTTCTTCCTTGGCTATCACCGAGCAAACACGCGAACTTACTTCGTCCCTACTTTCAAGTTCGTGCCTCACAGCGTTCATACACACATAATTTTTCCCGTATGGCCGTAAAGCCTTTTCTATTTGTTTTCCTGTCTTGTTTTTTGTCCGCCACTACATTCCTCCATGGCAAGGTTTAATTTGTGTATACAAATTTAATTTGCGGTCCATGGGAAGAGCCGTTTTAACGATGCGTCCTACCCAGCTCTTCGTCTACGTTTTGTTTGCAATGTCCTGTACCCAGATATGCACCTATACATACAGGTGGATGTCGGTATGCACATACCTGTACGTATATATGCATATACTCATTTACTGTTTGTTTATATATATATATATATATATATATATATATATATATATATAAACGCATGTAGCACATGTAAACGTAACGTATATCTCGACAGAACACTTATACGTGCGGTGTAGATGTGTTTGTGTAATCGGCCGCACACACACACGCATATACACACACACACACACACACACACATACATGCGCGCGCGCGCACAAACGCACACACTTATGTTCATACTGCTCAAACCGGTCTTATTCACTATTCTCATCTTCGTTCTTTTCGTCTTCCACACTATCGTCATCATCACCCATTTCTTCTTCTTCTTCTTCTTCTCCTTCTTCTTCTTCTTCTCCTCCTTCTTCTTCTTCTCCTTCTTCCTCTTCTTCTCCTTCTTCTTCTTCTTCTTCTTCTTCTTCTTCTTCTTCTTCTTCTTCTTCTTCTTCTTCTTCTTCTTCTTCTTCTTCTTCTTCTTTCTTCTTCTCCTTTCTTCTTTCTCAATCCTACTGAATATTATTATTGATATCAATATTGATTGTTGTTCGTGCATCATATTATTTGAATTTAACCTTTACTCTTGCTAAAACAAACTCGAGAAAAAAATAAAATCATCTAGCCATTATATATTTCTTTGCTTTCATATTAACAATATATATAATAGTTTTCATCTATTCTTAGCCTATTAGTTTAGTATGCTTGGTATTTCATAGGGGAGTGACACAGAATATTGCAGCTCTTTTCGAGTTTGTATATATATATATATATATATATATATATATATATATATATATATATATATATATATATATATATATATAAATATGCATATGGATATATACATATATGTGTGTACGTGTGTGTGTTGTATTATACATGCATTTTTTTTTTTGTTAGCTATTTTGGCAGAAATTTCTATTATTCATAAAGGTCAGATTGGACCACTAATATTCATAACTTTTTTTTTGTCTTTAAAATAAGTAATATATACAAAATTTTACAACCATATATTTTACTGATAATATTCTCTAGCTGGAAATTAATGTGCTGCAGAAACAAATAAGACCTATTATATATGAAAAAAGTCGAGAAAAGTAATTGCTTATTTCTTTGTAATGTCATGTTTTCCTTTATTTTTCTCGTGGAAACATTTACTGACGTAGCAAATTTTCAAAATTTTCGTACCATGTCCTTTGATTTTCAACGTAAAGAAGCGGCCTATCTCTCTCTCTGTCCATCTCTCTCCCTTCTCTCCCCCCTCTCTCTCTCCCCTCTCTCTCTCTATTTCTCACTCAATAACTCTCCTCTGTCTCTCTCCATATACCAATATCTATCTATGTATCTATCTATCTATCTCTCTTTATATATATATATACACATATATATATATATATATATATATATATATATATATATATATATGTCTGCATGAGTTACAGGTTACGCAACCATCTAAGGGATAATAAATATCCAATATACTACTGGGTGTATACTTACGTATTTATCTCCAAGTGCTTCCTATTGCAGGATAGTGTCGCAATTGAATACTAGGTATGGGTGGGGGTAAATTAGAAATTTACCCAAGATTTATAAGACAAAGAAGAAAATGAAGAGGATAATCAATCGATAAACATCAGCCTGTAGACATTCATTTGTATCTATCTATTAATTGATTATAATCATAGGTATAAGTAATCATAATAAACAAATGAAATAAGCAAATAAACTAGTAAATAAATGGATAAAAAAAAAAAATAAATGAATAAGAATAAATGAGTGAATAATACTAAACTCTTACAGCTGTTTTTACTACGAGGTTACCCAATCTGCTAAGTTTTCCACATCGTGCCAGTAATATACAGGGATTTTTCAAAGGTTGAACAATGACTGAGGGTTGGACAATGACTGAGCCCCAAAGCTTTATAAGAGAGACTAAAATGTTAGGAATCTAACATATGAGGATGTAGGGTAAAATAATAAAATAATAACATAATAGAAATAGTAAGGAATGGTAAAAGAAAAGTTAGTTCCAAGGTGATATCCATAATCCATGGGGTTAAATCTTATAGTAAAGAAAGTCACATCCAAGAGTAATTTCCACGAGTTATGAGGAGTTACATCCTATTTCAATTTTACTGGGGGAACTAGCGAGGGTAAGATGCTGTGGAGTGAGTTTAATGGGATGGTCCATATCACAGGGGTCAAAAGTTACAGGCTAACTGCTATTTAATAGAGCATTATAAAAAACAGTTGAGAAAGTTAACTAATGTGAACTTGTTTGAGGAAATCAATACATAAGTATATCAATGAAAGAATAATTTGGGTAAAACCTTAGAACGATGTTATTACTTATTGCTTATTAACAAAAACCACATCCTAGTACCCCTATGAAGAGTAGGGTGAGGCCATAGTTAATCCTGCAACTTAATTGGCCCGCTAATATTTGAAAACAATGGCGTTGTTCAGGTCCGTTAAATCTGTCAATAAAATGCAAGACAAATAAAAACAAAAAATATAAGTATCTAAGGAATGAATTGTCTAAGGGACCTTACACAATGAATGGGCGATGATTAGTACCTACAGTTATGGGTAATTTTTCTTTTAATATATCTGAGATATATATCAAATTTGCAAGTCTGAACGAGAAAAATAAAGGATGAAGCAATGAATGGAAAAAATAAATAATACTGTACTCTATCGGAGGGAGATGGTCGATTAGTATATTATCGTATTAGTATGCAGAGAGAAATTATGCACTAAAATAGGATTTAGGAAATGTTATTCCGTTATGGATAGATCTAAGTTATACTTTCATATTTACAAATAAGTGTCCGTAATAGAAAAGCAAAAGTGTAAATGAATGAATGATAATGTATTCAGACTGCAACTGAAGGGAGGTAACTGTGTATTACGTTCCATTACGGTTCAGTCATTGTCCAACCCTTGTCCAATGTTTGTTCAACATTAGTAAAACCCCTGTATGTTACTGGCATAATGTGGACAACTTGGCAGATTGAGCAACCCCATAGTAGAAACAGCTGTAGAGCTTAGTAGTTTTCAGTCATTTATTCTTATCCATTTCTTTATTTTTATTTATCTATTTACTTACTTGTTTATATACACACACACACACACACACACATACATATATATATATATATATATATATATATATATATATATATATATATATATATATATATATATATACAGTGTACCCCCGCTCATTCGCCGTTCGGCATTCGCAGTCCCGATAGTTCGCGGAAACCACCGCGTATTCACGGAATCGGAAATATCGTCTGCGATTTTTATGACTTCTTTCGTGGCAATATATATTTTAACACACTTTTTAAGGCTAATTTATTAATAGCAATATACCGTATTTGCCGGCTTAATGGACGCCCTTTCACAGTCGAAGCTCCCTCTGATTAGAATAGCCGTGCATCACGTCGCCTGATTATTTTAGATACAAGTACACTGTATCTTGTAACTTTTATTCCTGCTTTCAATCAAAGCTTGCTAATTAGTATAGTGACATCTATGTATATTTCACACACACACACATACATACATACATACTCTCTCTCTATCTCTCTCTCTCTCTCTCTCTCTCTCTCTCTCTCTCTTTCTATTTGTCTCTCCCTCTCTCACTGTATTTGTCTCTCAACAACAATCTCTCATTGTAGTGAAAATATATGTATATATATGTATGTGTGTGTGCGCGCGTGTGCGCGTGTGTGCGTGCTGTTTTTGTGTGTTGTGTGTGTTTGTGTGTATGTATGTGTGTGTGTGAGTGTGTGTGTGTGTGTGTGTGTGTATGTGTGTGTGTGTGTGTGTGTGTGTGTGTGTGTGTGTGTGTGTTGCAAAAATTTAGATTCAGATGAATATGGTACTTAAATTGAGGCACCAGAATTTAGTACGGTATTATCCATGCAATTTCAAAGTAAGGTGATTAAAATTAAAACAAGCAACAAGGTTATCCAGAGGTAATGCAGTACGATCGTTTCATGCAACTCTATTTAATTGAACAATGCAATCATTACATCAATTTAAAATGCAGAACAATTCTCAGCTGCATAAAGACAGAGAATTTAATTAAATTAGAACAGATGGACACATTAGTATAATTATACCTAAAATCTTCAAGGAGATAGACAAAGAACACGTTATCTCTACTTTACCATAGAAGTTACTAAATTATCAAGAAGACTCTGTCTGTCACTGATTTTATTTGATTTATGTGGTGAGTTTTAATTTAGAGACTAGTTTATCAAATCCTTGTATATCTAAGGCTGAGAGAATAAAGAGCAGTATCTGTTAGGGGTCGGGCTGAGAGAGCAGACAGAAATCATAGTTGGTATAGTCATAAAAATCAAGATTTATTAGAAGCAATATCATGAGGTTTGGTAAAGGAAAACTTAAGAGAAGATGTTAGCCGACAACTAAGGGGGTCGCCCACTAGCAGACCATTGATAATGAAACAGGGGAAGTCTTATCGTGTAGTACTAAAGTTAAATGTTTAAAATAATGTTGCCATATTGTATACAGTTAACGTTTAGGGCTATTCAGATGGTTATTAAGAAGAATATATTAACAAAAGGATAGAAATTTATGAATACTTTTGAGTATATACCAAAATGTTACCACAATAGAGGGAGGAAAAGAAATTATCCAGAAATAGTTTAATATTTATACATATTGTACACTTACATACTAACTCATCAGATGGTATCTGTGAATGTTGATTAATTGGTATATACTGGTATTAATGAAGGAGTATTGAGGTAAAGGAACATTCTAATTATATATTAATAAAATTATAATCTAGGCATTTTTTTTATAAGTAGTGAATATATCAGTATAGTTTTATATAAGTTAAATATGAATTCATTGAGATACAAAGATTAGCTTAATTTTATGAATAAATAAATGCTAATGATAAAATAATAAAGAAATGAAATAAAATAATCAAGTAGGGCAGAACACCATAGAAAAGGAATAAAATAGCTTCATTACTAATATTATGACAAAGTATGTGTAGCTTATTAACACCAATAGAGAAGATTCATAGAAAAAGTATAATAATTCAAAATATATTCTCTTATTACTTTCTGATAACGGGGGTAGGCTCGAAACGCAAAAGACTTTTTCGTTTTCCCGAGCGTCAAACTAATATACTTGCTTGTTCTTCATACACCTGTCTTCGTCTTTTGTATTTTTATCACTTTAAACTATATTTATATATATATATATGTGTGTGTGTGTGTGTGTGTGTGTGTGTGTGTGTGTGTGTGTGTGTGTGTGTGTGTGTGTGTGTGTTTGTGTGTGTGTATGTGTGTGTGTATGTGTGTGTGTGTATGTATGTATGTATGTATGTATATATGTATGTATACAGCGTCCATAAACTACCTTGACTATTTGAAAAAGACAGACAGGCAGACAGACAGACAGATAGATAGGTATATATATATATATATATATATATATATATATATATATATATATATATATATATATATATATATAGAGAGAGAGAGAGAGAGAGAGAGAGAGAGAGAGAGTTATTAATATTTCTAAGTCTCTCTAAAGGAGACTACGGCAGCGGTACTGGAAATTAATAGTTATCGCCAAGCCAACATGGCAGTCCCGAAATTAGGACGAAAGCTGCCGTGAATTAGCTCCAAGAAGCCATCGCCTCTAGCTAGCTATGTGACACACGAAACCTGTGTCCTTTATAACCTTCGAACAGGGGAGGTCAGCAGCTCCCCCTTTATATATATATATACATATATATATATATATATGGGAGAATATACAAAAAATAACAACAGACGAGGACAGGTGGTGTAAATAACAAAAGTATATATTAGTATGACGCTCGGGAATACGGAAAGTCTTTGACGTTTCGAGCTACGCTCTTCAACAGAAAGAATACGGAGACAAGGAGAAAAACACGGAGAAAAAAAATTGAATAGTGTTCAGTCAACGGTCAATCATAATAATGGCCGATCATAACAATGACTGACCGGAAGTTAGAAATTCTTATTTCAGGAGAGCTAAGAAAGGGGGAGATAACAAACGGTGATCGGGAACGAGGGGCTGTGTGTGGGAGGTAGACTGCTGGTGATCTTGACGTATGTAGTGTGAAAATGGGGGAAGGGAGAAAGGAAGAAAGTAGTTGGTCAGTTGTAGTGTGTGCGTGGTGTGATGCGAGGGTATTGGTGTGGTGTGCGTGGTGTGATGCAAGGGTATTGGTGTGGTGTGATGTGAGGGTGTTGGGAGGTGGGGAAGGCATGGGTGGAGTGTGGGGTAGAGGTAGGGATATGTGGGTAGGGTGGGGTATGTGGGTAGGGGTGGGTGGTGGGTGTAAGGAATTGGATGGGGTGGAGTGGGAAGGTAGAGTAGGAGTGTGTTGGGGTGTGGTGGGATGAGCTTATGAGGGGGTGTTGACGAGGAGGGAGAAGGGGAAGGTGGATGTAAGAGAGGGGGAAGATGGGTATGGGAGGGGAGAGGAAGAGAGGAGAATATATATATATATATATATATATATATAGAGAGAGAGAGAGAGAGAGAGAGAGAGAGAGTGCTATGGAAACTGGAAATCTTTCAGGAATATTACTGAGATTGTCACGCGACTAAATATGAGATAGCATCGCTAGTGTCTTGAGCAATATGATGGCTTATGAATGTTTATGAATGACGCAGTGATAATCATTTAGGAACTCGTGAGATAAAACTTTTAACCTGACTGAACATTTCAAAATTACAGGAACATACTGGATGAAAGCGATTGACCATTGACCAAAAATATGTATAAATATTATCGAAATAAAAACGCTATAACTCTTTTAAAAACCAAGAGTTTGAGAACTATGTCCCTTACAGTTATGAATTTAAAAGACAATGATGAATGAGTATCACAGAAATCAAGTAAGTTTTTTATACATAAATATGCTTCCTATAAAAAAAGGGTCAGCGGAGTTTGCATTGTTGCTAGTCACAGGAGAAACACATAGAAGAGAAAAAGAGGCGGAAAAAAGAGGAAAAAAGAAGATGAAAATAAAACAACAGAAGAGCGGACTGTAGTTTAAAGATATTATAAATTACAGTTGGTAATTTGTAATAAATATAGATAAGCATTTACAAAAGTCGGGTTAAGTAGAAGCGATTAGAAAGCATGCGATTTTTAGAAATTTTATTTAGAGGCCTAAAGGTATCATTACTGAAGGATGAAAGGAGGGAGGAAAACAACAAAAAAAAAAAGAAAGAAATTGGACACAGAGACACAGCAACAAGGTCGATCAAAATAAACGAACAAAATCCAGTTTCTAAATACGTAAGAACGTGAAAAAATATATTTGGGATATGTAGAAAATCAATACAATTAATTCAAAGTTGAAATGGTTATATCTTATAACTTAGTTAGAAAATAAAATACAATAATATCATAAAGACGTGTTTAACTATACTAGTATATTAAAGGTAGAAAGATATCATGAAAATGTTCTTATATAGTTCACCATAGATCGAAAGCGACGATCAAATGGAAAGAATTTAAGTTCAAAATTACGAAATATTCGAAGTTATAATGAAAGGAGGAAAAAATTCAATAGTATGAAATGACAATATATAATGGTTTCAAATTTAGGAACGAGGACAGTACATTTTGTATGAGTGTCAAAATCGATTACCTCGACACCAATGCTCAATTGGTACTCATTTTATCGATCCTGAAAGGACGAAAAGCAATGTCGAATTTGAGTTATTATATACGCATAGCTATGCAATCAGAATTAAGGAAACAATGATTTCTTTTCCTAAAATATATATATATCGTGCATTGAATAAAAACAACCCACGGCACCACGATTTTCCACTCGAGTGACATACATCAAATTACAAATCCTTGTTAGGGAGTCCGCGTAAATGGAATCAGGAGAGATCAATTAGTGCTTGCAACAAGTCACATAATTTTCAATAAGACTTTCCACCTTGAGCAAACACATTTTGATACTTCTTCGGCAATAAGGCGGTGAGCTGGCAGAATCGTTTGCACGCAGGGCGAAATACTTGGTGATATTTCATCCGCCTTTACGTTTTGAGTGCAAATTCCGCCGCAGTCGACTTTACCCATCATCTTTTCGGGGTCGGTAAAATACCAGTTGAGCACTGGAGTTGTTGTAAACGACTTAACACCGCCCTCAAAACCTCTGGCATTGTGCCAAATCTTGAAGCCAACATTGCCTCCGCTCAATGCACAAAGTGCTTTTTTTTCTTCAAATAGGGAAGATCAGTATACATAAATTAATCATTGGATGAAATTTTGCTTTTGTTTCCGCTCTTATTCTAATCTAATCAGTTGTTGGTGTTGGTGTTGATGTTGATGTTGGTGTTGATGTTGATGTTGTTGTTGATGTTGATGTTGGTGTTAGCCTTAACGATTCCTTTTTAAATTCTGCTTCTCTTTCGTTGATTTAATATTGCCATCGGCGAAACACATTTCTCCCAGATTTTATCTATTTTCATTTTTGAACCAAAGTAGCTTGCAGAAACAATGTCACTAATGTCTATATTGTAGCTACTATTCTTTATACATATCTTTTTTCATTTATCTAAATCATGTGATATTATCATAATTATTCCATAATTATTCAAATGGGGCACACTGGAATATGCGAGGGAATCTTATCGTAATCACTCGATATGCAAACTTTGGCTCAGAAATTTCCAATAGATCCAATCTCGTGTTTTTGAAATTAAAACAAAATATATCTCCTTGGATATTATAGTCCTAGATATTTTCTGTTTGAAATTTTTTCAACACACGTTTATGGACTAACTTTAGGAAGGGAAATTACTAAATACCGCAAATGATTTTGCGTGACTTTAACATTTTTGCCATCCACATTAAATTCAGTCTTCATGCACAAGGATGTATGCAGCATATATGATGCAAGTATTTTAAATAATCTCAATATACAAAATACATAATAAAACTTACCATTACGGAAAGATTGCTATGGATGATAATGCCTTCTACCCCACTCCAAACCACAACCACTCTGCTCCTGACTCCAAGCAGCAACACAATCTAAGGTTTTTACAATTCTTTCCACATTATAACTGCAGTTCTCACACATTTCTCAAGAGATTTACTGAAGACACACAGCTCCTTTCTCGATTGTCTTATGGATTAATACTTATAAAAGTAGAGGAAATTTTATTCTTCGGCTTTTCAGCAAAAGCAGCTATCAAGTGAAAGGATCTACCTGCGATTCCTTCACAAAGGAAGACAGCAGCATCGTCTTTGTAATGAACTTGCATAAATTCCGGTGCCATCCTTCAAAAGATTTGCTCAAGCTATTATAATCGAAAATCAGAACGTAAGCAAGCTGTTGTTCATAATCCGATTCCAAATCTATAGTGAATGCAAGAGCGAAAGCGATGGTTCGCATAGCCAAGCTCGCAGAGATCTGTAAGAATATGGCAATTCAAAAGAAGTCGAGAATTCTCTGGTTTTCAGGATAGCAGCTCAACTACATTAGGTTCAGAAAAATACTTCATACAACGATCGCCGGTCGCCGGAAAACCTCTGCAGATATCGCAGCCTCAGTATTTTCATTATTAGCGAAATCATCATAAAATTCTCCTTAAGTATTAATACAAGACTGGTTTTCTCACGAAAGGAATCTGTCTTTTCTACCTATGCAATCTATTGATTTTAAATTCTACATATCTGATAAAGAGATGATAACTTCACCCACATATGCAACATCACCTTATTGGATCCCACTTCGAGAATTGCATTATTTAATTCATCCAGTTTCCATAAAAACGGTTCAGGAGCCAAAACCAGTTGGGACAATGATGCCAAATGGTTCATTTGCGAAACGACTCGTTTATATGTCCATTTACTCTGGCCATCAAAAAGATGCCTTTATGAAAACTTTTAAAAGCAGGATTAAAACCATCTACGCAAATATCATCAACCAGTTAGCGATGAACAGATCTATTGGACGCATTTGACTGATTTGAATTTTTTGAGCTTAATAGCGCTATCCAGAACAAGTGCCACAAGGTTCAATGGAACCATGGCCCAAATCTTCCACTGTGCATTTATTGGTATAGCCTTCTTCAGAAATGTGACTATTTCCCTACTGAGAACTGGTAATGTTTTTCTAGTCCGCTACACAAGCAAGACACATGACAGTGTGATGTGTTCGGATAAATTGAAAGAGTAGACCATGGAGTCATGACAAATATTCTCTTTGCGTAGACACTCAGTACCAAATCAATTAAGAAGCTGCTATAAACTATTCATATAGGTTCACCTCTCAAAGTAGTCTTTGAAGTTCGCCCTTTATATTCCGTTCACTTACACATAACTCAGCAGAATGAGGTTGAAACGAAGCAGTACGTCTGTTCAGTATCGGACACCGCACAACAATCACAATCCTTCAAGCAATATACAGTGATTTAGTTTGCACCTCGGTACTTCGCACCCAAAACATTCATATTTTGAAATATTCAAGAGTTATTCTCATCACTGGTGAGTCTATATTTCTTTATCATCCTCACCAATATCTGTTACGAAACAATGACCATCGTAAATGCTCTTGTATGTACTTCACACCAGAAATTGCATATAGAGCTTCAGATAATAGGTCCCCTTCTTAAAAATGCGGTCCGTATAACCAACTACATGGACCATAGAAAATTCCCAGCATTTCTATGACAAGGGTATCTAAGTGTTACTAATCTGTCCGAGTTTATAAATGTCAAGTATTACCTATAGTAGGTTGATATTCCTTACAGAAATGCATTTCATTCCAAATTCAATGAAACAACCCCAGCAACTTAGATTCTATAGAAAGTAATAATTTTCCCAAATTTCGCAAGCTTCCTCGACATGTCTAAACATTCAATCATCGAATACTAGCGTCTTCTAATATTGGCACAATACTACGAATTTAGAATGAAGATTTTCTCGATATAATCGATTTCAATATTTGATAGTTTCTTATTTTATTGATCTCACAGGGTTGAAAGCAGTCAAACATAGCATAGTTTGAACCGATAGGTGATGTTACTATCTGCAATAGTGTATTTAACTCGGTTACCAATCTGACCTAATATAAGTAAAATATAGGCGCTGGATTAAAGCATTGTACTTCTGCAATGCTGTATTGTATTCCATAGATATCTTAACGCATGGAAATAGAAAAGGTGATTTAAAATGTTGTTTGTGAAAAGTATAACACTATCGAAAATGAGAACCATCCGGAACGTTCACCTTCTTAGTTTGTAAAGAATTACATAGACCATGAAAGTATTCCTTCACAAAATGAATCTTATTTAAATATCTATAGTGTTAAACAAATGTTTCAAACAAACATTCACTTTTGTATTTATTGACTTCTTAAAGTCAAAGTGGTGTTAATGTAACTATTCGCTCATCCGTGGTCTAAAATACAAAACACTACCAATGAGTCAACATTAGGTATTTCACAAAATTCCCAACTGGAAGTTTACTAAGAAAACGGAAATTGCACTAGTTTACAGAGATTATACAAAGGTATTTATCTGAGTAATAATACAAGCATGCGTATATAAAGATGAAAGCACCAACTCTGAGAACAAAAGTAGGAACCAATTAATTATCTGTTGTTATTGTTGATACATACAAGACTAAAGATATCAATAGAGGTTGATGACTCATTAAGGTATCAGTAATTTAACATTACTTATGTATCAGTGTAAACTCTGGTCGTCTTCAGCTTTTACGCTATATTTTAACAAGCCTTTGTTTATTGGCGTAGTAGTTTTTAAAACTCATATCTATTACATCTCATACGTACTTCAATAATGTCCGTGATACGTAGCTTTTGTCGTTGTTGTTGATGGTGATGATGTTATTTAACCCAAAGTAAATCCGAAGGATCTATAGTTGTAATCACCGTATCATTTCTTGAAAGACAGTGTACACACACCAACACACATACATACATACACACATACATACACATACGCACACATACATATACAACTGTGTATGTGTATATGTATACACACACTCACATGCATGTGTGTGTGTGTGTGTGTGTGTGTGTGTGTGTGTGTTTGTGTGTGTGTGTGTGTGTGTGTATGCGCGTGTGTGTGTGTCCGTGTGTGTGTTTGTGTGTCTGTGTTGTCCTGCTAACATCGCTTGATACCCGATACTGGTGTGTTTACGTCCTCGTAACTTAGCGGTTCGGCAAAAGTTACCGATAGAATACGTATTAGGCTTACAAGTCCTGAAGTCCATTTACTCGACTAAAGACGGTGCTCCAGCATGGCCACAGTGAAATGACTGAAACAAGTAAAAGAATAAAATTATATATATATATATATATATATATATATATATATATATATATATATATATATATATGTGTGTGTATATATATATATATATATATATATATATATATATGCTGTTTCAGTCATTAGACTGAATTTTTAGTCATATTCATCGACACTAGTACTTATTTCTTGTTAATGCTGGTGTTTATTCTATCGGTCCATCTTACCGAACCCCTACTTTACGGGAATATAAACATACCAACACCAGTTGTCAAACAGTGAGAGCGGGGTATAAACATAGACACAAAGAGGCGCTATCATAGATATATACATATATATACACAACGAACTTCTTTCAGTTTCCGTCTACCAAATCCACTGACAAGGCTTGGGTCGGCACATGGCCAAGGTGTCATGCAGTGCGACTGAACCCAGAACCACGTGGTTGTGAAGGAAGCTTCTTACCACACCATCATATGTGTGTATGTGTGTACATATACATATGTATGTACATGTATATATGTGTGTCTGTATATATGCATATAAATATGTGTGGATGCATAGACATATACTTACACAAACCAAAACCTGCTGCGGTATGTGTGTGTGTGTGTGTGTGTGTGCGTGCGTGTGTGTGTGCATGTATGGATGTATGTATGTATATGTATATATATTTGTGTGTGCATCTTTGTGTTTGTAATTGTCTCCCGACCATCGCTTGAGAACCGATGTTGGTGTGTTTACGTCCCCGTAACCTAACGGTTCGGTAAACCAATCAGATAGAATAAGTACTAAGTTTATAAAGAAGTAGTCTTGAGGTCAATTTGTTCGACTTAAAGCGGTGCTCCAGCATGGCCGCAGTCTAACGACTGAAGCAGGTGCAGGAATAGTTGAATAAAAGAATAACCTATCCACAACATATGCAATCGAGTAATGGAGCAGGTTTCGTTAAAGTATCTCAAGTAATACCAATTAATATGTCACAGTCGCATTATTCTCCATTAACGTTAATGATACTGATGGTAGTATTTTCCTTCCTTGATATCGGAGAGCTCTAACTAGATATTTACATCCGCTTATACATTTAATCTGGTAGATTATGTAAGCAGTTCCATTATATTTAATCTTATTCATGGAATTTTCCTAAATGAAGATTCCATGAAATATCCTGCTCGATGAAAAAAAAAAGATTTGTCAAATCACAAAATGCCTAATAATTGATTTCCATAAAATAATATTTGTCTTTACATATTACGTATAATTTATCTATTTATTTCGATCGAGTTCCTTCCCGTGCTAACTCTCAGCAAGGACAGAATATAATTATATTATGTATTGGATAAGAATACATTTAATCGTGTTCTGGTTCTGGTTATTTTTCTTGTCCTTGCTCATTCATATGATTCCAACTACACTCAATCGTTTTTTACCGCCTCTTTTCTAATGCCCATATAAATTTGGTTAGTTTCCTATTTTTTTTATATCAGTAATATACAGTTAAGACAAAATCCCGTATATATGTATGTCTATGCATGTTATCTTTGTCTCTGTCTGCATATGCCTATATGCATAAATTAATTATGAATGAGCAATGAATCATACATATATATATGTATGCATGTGTGTTTATGTATGTGCTTATGTGGGTATACACAAGATTAACTCCATTTATAATGTCTTTTTATTACATAACATTCCTCTCCAATTTTTATCGGATTTATATTATTCTATCGTCTCCTAATTCTACACTCTGAATTTTCTTTCCCCTTTTTTTCTTTTTTCTTTTCTCTTCTTCACTTCTTGTCCAACGCACTATCTGGTAGCGTCCTATTCTCTAACGGTTTTTTCAAATGAATTACGTTATAACCTTCTCTAACTATAGTTCTCATATTCGATTATAATGTCTTACGTTTAAGTTGGTTCTCATACTTTTCCCTGAGGAGAAGTTTACATTTTTAACATCGCCGATTCCTATGGATCGCATAAACTGTAATTCTTTGGAACATATGTCGGAATAAAAGTATGCAGTTATAATATGCGTTTACTCAATTCTTTAAATTTATATATATATATATGTATATATGTGTATATATATATATGCATATACATACATATATATATATATATATATATATATATACACATATATATATATGTGTGTGTGTGTGTGTATATGTATATATATATATATATATATATATATATATATATATATATATATATATATATATATATATATATATATATATATATATATATATATATATATATATATATATATATATATATATATATATATATATATATGTATATATATATATATATATATATATATATACATATATAAACCACTACTTGGCAAAATTGTTAATTATTAATTTTATTACTAATTAGCAATTCCCTGCCCTATATCTGTATATTTATTTATATATATATATATATATATATATATATATATATATATATATATATGCAAGAAACTGGATACGGTCTTTCTTGATACCATAATTACTTGCAAATAT
Organism: Octopus bimaculoides; assembly: GCF_046866305.1. Classification (NCBI taxonomy): domain Eukaryota; kingdom Metazoa; phylum Mollusca; class Cephalopoda; order Octopoda; family Octopodidae; genus Octopus; species Octopus bimaculoides. The sequence continues at coordinate 180,921,329 of NC_142928.1, read as the reverse complement.
ACAAGCGAAAGGAATTACGCTTCTGTATATGTATCTCACAATATACGGAATTTGAAAGAGAGAAGATGTGGTCCGATACGGCAAAGGATTGAAAAATCTCATTTCCCTAACATGAGAAACGGAGTCATGTAAAACACTGGCAAGACACCATGTCTGGAGGTCCCCAGGATGTTATAGAATTTTAAAGAGTATTCCCACTAAAAGTAGGGAAAACAGGATATTTCTAGATCAGAGACACCAACTAAAACTTTAAATAATCGTCAAACTTCTTACGGCTGACCACTTGATTAACTACCAATGAGTGAAACACACATTACCTATACTTCACTCTCACGCACACCTAAACCCCATGTCCCATTAATTTGGTATTCATTCAACATGTAACATCAACTCCATCTCTGTAACAATGTGTCGGTTTATCAACACTTGGACCGCTTTCTGCTAGCTTTGCCAATAGACAGACAGTTACTTTCTAGTTCTGCAAATGTGCTAAGCACTGATGTTGTTCATAGTTTAATTCATAAGCGAAGGAGTGGGGTAAGTGCAGTAAAAATAGAGGGTGGATGTCAGTGGGGCTCCATTTAAGCGGCCCTTCAGAAATTGAACCTCCTTACTATAAAATTCACAGTCATTGCTCCTATTTTGTCATCAATGTCATGTATTTAGTCTAAAATGCAGAAAAAATAGAGGTGGGGGGCAATTAGGTAGCCCTTAAAAAAAGACCCCCTTAGGACATTCTCTGGGATTAGGGGATTTGCTGGTTTGAGTTTCGTTGTCCTTGCACCAGCGATCTAGGAGGAATTAACGAACATAAAACCGCAACAGACAAACATCACTGAAATTTATATTAAGATACCTATATATATATATATATGAAGACGCGCAAAAGCACGTACATAAGTTTGTTCCTCTCTTTCTCTCTTCCTATCTCTGTGTCTCTGTCTCTCTTCCTCTGTCTCTTTTTCTCTGCATACATATATATATATATATATATATATATATATATATATGTGTGTGTGTGTGTGTGTGTGTGTGTGTGTGTGTGTGTGTGTGTGTGTGTGTGTGTGTGTGTGTGTGTGTGTATGTATATATATACTCCAGATGAATCGGTAAATGATGTGGCAATCAATCAAATCTGAATGACTAATCTGTCCTCTATGCGTTTAGGTATATTTTGGGTAACATATTGTCATCGTCAATTATTTGAACGCTATTTGCCGGTTATTTGAACGTCAATCGTTCAAATAATCGGCAACGTGAAACTTACACGTCAAGAAGCTTCATATTTACTTGAAATGTAATATACATAATCATTTTTGTACGTTGAGCAATGTTTTTTTTTTCTTTTTCTTCCTTTTGCTTCCAGACACAGTTTCACCAATCCACATGAATGTTTATATAGTTCGGATTTGTTATTTACTTACCTGATATTTATAGGTGAAAATATAATTTCAAACTCTTTGTTTTGTTTAGGAAACTTGAAAAATAAAATTCAACGTCAAACAAATAACACCATGGTTAATCTATGTTGCTCTAAACTCATAGTAGAAATACATTTGTGTATTTATGGAAATCAGATTAGAGTTAGGAGTGTTTGGTTTAAAGAACATTGGTTATTTATTGGCACTACTTGGTTGCAGAAAGCAAATCGGTTCAAGAGTGAATAAAATAGGGAAAAATTTATCTCCTTTGGTTTTTGTTCTTTTCTGCCCAGTATTTATAACTGTCCGCCAATAAAAATTCTTCAAAATTTTATTCACCTTTGAACTGATATTTCTATCTGAAAGCAAACACAGTTAGAAACAAGAAAACTACATTCTCTGAAATGAACACTCCTAACTCGTATTTGCTTTCCACAGAATGAACAACAATAATTCTATTATATAGTATAAGCCTAAAAGATATAAAATATATTAATCATGTCATCCTTTGTTTTCCAACAAAACTTATTTTCCTACCTTTATGCGAAAAAATTACAATTATTGTTTAGCAAACATTATCTTTATCTATAAAAAATCTTAAGGAAATGAATTGTGAATCTGGGAGACGGAGAAAATTATGCTTTCCTCGGCATCAGAAAGAAACACAGTACATGAGGAATAGCAAATTACTATCAAAGAGCTGTGTTTCTCAACAGATCAAAACCCAAGAAAATGGTATTAACTTGAAAGAAGTTTAATATATAGAGTTACACACATATCCCATACACACATGCACACACACACACACACATGCACGCGCGCACGTGCATATATAAGGGATAATTCTTAATCCGAAAAAGTATATTTTTGTTAGGCTTATGGTTATTAGGAAGAGGCAGAGGTGAAAGAAAAACATATCCTGTTGGTCTAATGATAATAGATTAAGTACCTACTCTCAAAATAGATTAAGTACTCACTCTCAAAAATTTTCAAGTTCTTTCTTCGAACTGGCCTGGCGTAGCTTCTTTGACCTTGTCACTACGTGGAAAACATAAATAAATACATACATACATATATACATACATGCATACATACATACGTACATACATCCATATTAAATAAAAATACAGCGTAATGTGTAAGTGAAATAGTTTTATTTCAGTTCCAACTGTTACATTGAAATACATCATACAATAATTGATAGTGCTGTCTTTCTATTTTAAGTATTATACTTCTTTTGCAATGTGGCTTTCCACAGCAATCTCGTTGCGTTCAGATGTTTTTTAAACGAAGTGCATGATCTCCACTTCTCTTATGTTACTGCAAGATAAATGGAAAGTCCAAACTGAATACAGACTCCAACGCTTACTTGAAACTCCTGACATAGCTTATCTTTACATGGTCATATCTTGAAGTGTAAGTATCATGTAGCACCTTGTGTTCGTGAAAAGAGATATATTATGAGTTTGTCTCTATAACTCATCAACAAAATGCAACACAGAAAGCCGGGCCCTTCGATGGCAAGAGACTAATGCCAACAAGTTTTGAGGAAAATTGGCGTTTGGATTTTAAAAGTTGTCATGAATTCCCCTTCTATGATTTTGGTTCTTGTTGTGTCGACGCCCCCAGATGATGACGTAGGCTAGCCCAATAAGTAGATATAGAGGGAGAAGTCTAGACGTCGAGGTAGTTGAGTAGAGGTCATCCGAAAGTGCGATATAACAGTTCTACAGAAAGTCATTCGAAAAGAAGAGTTACGTCATGTGATGTTCTTCAAAAAGTGTACGGATTACTCAATAATGGTAATAAGAGCTTTATTAGGTGGTCAAATGGATCAGTAAGGAGTGGTAGATTAAGTGCACATCGCATTTGCATTTTAATTCGATTCCTTGGCCGAGTACTTGGCACGATACACACAAAAACGTACACACAAGCGCACGCACTCGTATATATAAATATGTATATGTATATATATATTCATAGATATACGTATATAAACGCATATGTATACATATTTACATATATGCATATATATATGCGTATGTGTGTATACATACATACATACATACATACTTACACACACACACATATACATATACATATATATATATATATATATATATATATATATATATATATATATATATATATATATATATATATTATTATTATTATATGTATTTATTTTCTCCAAGTAATAAATAACTCGGATAAAATAAATTGGTTAATAGATACCGGGGTAGCAAAGATCACAAAATAACCGTGGTGTAACTCCTGTTTATGAGGTAGAAACTCCTTGATATTTTGGGTATTTGAGTATATATAAATTTAAAGAATGAAGTAAACGCATATTATAACTGCATACTTTTATTCCGACATATGTTTCGAAGAATTACAATTTATGCGATCCATAGGAATCGGCGATGTTAAAAATGTAAGCTTCTCCTCAGGGAAAAGTATGGGAACCAGCTTAAATGTAAGACATTATAATAAGCATTTACTCCATTCTTTAAATTTTATATATATATATATATATATATATATATATATATATATATATATATATATATATAAAGTGTAGTATATTGCCACTTAAGTGTGGCTGACCCCTAGGGGTGGATGTTACTGTTGCTTTTAGCCCCAGGAGGACATCTCCTCCAGCTGGCTTATCGACACACGACTGTGTCCTGTTTGCCAAGGGTAGTTATCCCTCTCACCAACATCTGCAGCACGAACGGATCCGGATTTCAGGGTTATTTCCCTTCGTCGGCGTCCGATAACCGCTGACCCTGGTGAGAGAGACAAAAACCTGGCAATCTTATATCTTCTTTTCAAGTGAAATTCTTCACTGATATCGAAAAGGTGAAAACAAGCAATGTTAATTCTCTAAATGAAGTATTAACAGTAACTGCACGATAAAGTGTAGTATATTGCCACTTAAGTGTGGCTGACCCCTAGGGGTGGATGTTACTGTTGCTTTTAGCCCCAGGAGGACATCTCCTCCAGCTGGCTTATCGACACACGACTGTGATCTTTGCTACCCCGGTATCTATTAACCAATTTATTTTATCCGAGTTATTTATTACTTGGAGAAAATAAATACATATATATATATATACTTGGAAATGGATGCGTGGGGTTAGATCATATAATAATATAAATAATATATATATATGCTTATATACACACATATGTACATAACTACATATATATGTATATATTTTAAAAAATAACGTTGACCACTAACGTGGACAATTAATGCGCTAGAAATAGATCACATCTTGTGTCTATTAAGACCTAAAAAGTTCTCAACATGAAATATAGCAGCATACCAAAAACGTGGGCGTGAAAGACATTTAAAATCACCTAAAAAAATCATTATTAAACAGGAACCAGGTTTCGGATTTAACAAATTCTTACCATTTGTCTATTCCGCATCAGCCTGATTTGTAATGTAGCAGCAATTATCATAATCCTATACATAGTTGCCCACCGCCATGTGTGCGCGTGCATATGGTTCTGCTAATTACAGCTTAATGGTAAAATTCAAAAGTCTTCGTTTTGGCGCGCTAATTCCAGGAATATATCCGCAGAAAATATTTACTGCGTCAAATATATTCAGTATGAGAACATGAGTAATGGGTAAATGGGTACGGAAGTAAAAAAAAATGTGAACAAAATGAAAAGCGATTCATAAAAAAACACAAAAACATAGAAAACCAACTCATTTCGAACAACGAAAGAAACAAATAGAGAATTGAGATAGCAACATAAAGAACAATCCCTTCATTAGTTGTTTCGTATTTCATTTTGTTCACGTTTTTTGACGTCCTGTACCCATATATGCGCACTCTACAGCTATCTCAATTCTCCTTTTATTATTTTTCTTTCTTTCTGTCTTTTTTCTCCTCTCCATTCACCATTCTCTTTCTCTCCCTCACTCTTCCTCCTTCACTCTCTCGTTGCTCACATGTGACCAGCGGCTATCTTACTTTTTTCCTCTTGCTTTACAAGAGACAAGACACACTTTTGCTTGTCTCCGGACAAAGCTTGTTTCTCCAGCGTTCACCACTACACCTCGTCATGTCTTAACAGCCCTTACCGTTTGTCTTTACTGTTTTCCTCTTACTGTTCTGGTTTTTTTTTTTTTTTTTAGTTACCACTTTAACCTTCTGCAAATCCCAAATTTTATTTAATTTGCTTTACGGGAACGACTGTTTTAACGAGGTCGTGTTTTGTCCCAACATTCGAAACGCGGAGTAGATAAAACAAGGGTCAACTGATAAAGGGATTGTTCTTTATGTTGCCTGTCTCGTTTCTCTATTTGTTTCTTTCGTTATTCGAAAAAAGTTCGTCTTCCATGCTTTTGTTTTTTAATGTTCTCGTTCTTCATTTTGTTCAAGTTTTTTTGACGTCCTGTACCCATATATGCATGTATATATACATATATATGTAGGTATGTAGATATATGTATGTATATATGCATATATATATATATTATTTATAATATATATATATATATATATATATATATATATATGCATACAAGGATGTACCCAAAAATAACCGGAGATGTTCTCTGTGGGACAAGCCCGTTGTAGTTCAGGCTTACACCACCAGAGGTCACTTGATACTACCCTCAGGTATCAGCACGCCGACCGGCATTGTCAAGTGAAATCGTACCTGCCACGATGAGCGTTTTGCTTTGCAGTGATTCCCCCCGCCACTGTTCGTCGATTTTTGCGATGGCTGAAACGAAGGACCAGCGTGCTTCCGTGAAATTTTGTTTTCTGCTGGGGAAAACGGCGGTGAAAAACAACTGTCATGCTTCAGACAGGTTACAAAGACGCTGTACCAGGAGGAAAACACAAGTTTACGACTGGTTTCTACGAATTAGGAAGAGTCACTTGACGCTTGATGACCAACCGCGTTCAGAACAACCATCGTCCTTCCGAATGAAAACACCACGAAAATTCATGAACTGATCTTAGAGGACCATCTCCGAAAAATTGACTCACATGTTGATATGACCTGTGTGATCTGGAGCTCCTGTCAAGGAATTTTTAGCGAAGAATTGCGAATGAAAAGAGTTGCAGCAAAATCTGTGCCTCACATACTCACGGTAGATTAAAAGAAGTCACGATTTAATGCGTGTAATGAACTGAAAGAGCAGTTGGAATGGTCCAGACCTTTTTTCGCGACTACAGGCTATGCTACTGTTGTGTCGACGCCCCCAGGCCAAGAAATAGGATCTCCCAAGACATATATATAAAGGTAGTTTGGCCGTGGTAGAGGTGTTGAGTAGCAGTTGTGTAGCGGTTGAATAGAGATCATCCGAAGGTGCTAGACAGCAGTAGCGTTGAGACATAACAGCTACATAGCACTTGCTCAAACTAGCACGCAATGTAATGGAACTCGGAACTTTGTGATGGCAAACAGAATTCTTCAACAAATCGGTTACTGAGTAGAAGCCTGTCGTATGGAGTATGCCAATAATTGAAGCCTTCTGCAAAATGTGTTACGCTTATTACGCCTTTGAAAACGTTAAGAGTGCATGTGTCAGCAGAACATTCAGCCCTGCTAATCGGAAAAACTCAATACTTATCGTCAAAACCACCGGAGATCCATTTCCTTATGAGTGCATGCATTTTTGCATATGTGCGCACACAAACAAGCACGCACACGCGCGCGCATGCACACACACACACATGCACACAAACGCACAGACTCGCACGTATACAACCATATAGATATGTGTATGTGTGTATATATATATATATATATATATATATATATATATATATATATATATATATATATATATATATATATATATACATATATATATATATATATATATATATATATATATATATATATGTATATATATATATATATATATATATTCACGCACATATATATACATATGTATGTATATATATATATATATATATATATATATATATATATATATATATATATACATATACGCACATATACACACACAAAAAGACAAAAAGACACGCACACACACGCACATATATATACATATGTATATATATATATATATATATATATATATATATATATACATATATATATATATATATATATATATATATATATATATATATATATATATATATATATATATATATATATATATATTCAACTACATTTCAACTACAGTTTGTGATAATAGCAGTCCACTGAGCATTGTAGTGAAACTTCTCTCCACTATTTCAAAGATTCAGATCACTCCAGAAAAACAGACGGAATTCTTCACACACAGGGAAATAAATTGGTGTCTTTTTCCTTTTTTTTCTTTTTCTTTTTTTCAATAGATAACGAAATAGTTTTCACTTCCATCGTTTTGCTTTCGTCTTATTCAGCAATATTTCTTTGCTCTTTTTTTTTCCTCCTTTAACTATCTATATTCAGATAATAGATACTAACTTTGATGTTCCATAGAAATAATCAAAGGCAGTATCATTTTCAGAGAACAAAATAACCATTAGTATCCATAATACCTGTCTACAAACGACTGGCTGAAATAACCGCCAGAAATTAATACACACAATAACGCTGTAACACTTTTCATGTTTTTTTTCTTTTGTGTATGAAATTGTGTTTCTGTATATCCCGATATATGTGTATGCGTGTCTATATACATACATGTGCTTGGTTGTGTGTTTTGTGTGGATGGTAGATAGATAAATAAGTAAATACAATTTTTTGCCGTTTAGTTTTGAAGGTAACCTATAACATAGCTGATAAAAATTCAAATAAGGAAACTAAAATTGTAGAAACTCGTGCACACAAAGAAAATAAAACATGCGTATATGTATGTGCGCTTGTGTTTGCACACAAGTGTATTTGATGTGTGTCTGTATGTCTGAGTGAGTGAGTGTATTTTGTAGTTGGTATCTTTTTATTTAACTCTAGCGCTTCTATTTTGTCCTAACTTTACTGTCATATTATTGCTCACTTACAGATTTAGACTTACTATTTCTTTTTCATCAAGAGTACAACTAGCATAATGCATGTTTGATTTTGTTTTAAATTTTGTTTCTCCTTTTTTATCATTAAGAACGGCAATCGTCTGCAGTTTTCGATCTGCAATTAGATTTCGGTAACGTACAAAATATCATCCACGTATGAATATATAAGTCTCTATCATAACAAACAAAGCAGGTAATCAACAAAATGTTTAAGCTCTGTGATATTTCCATTACCAGCGGCTGCCAAGAGATAACTCAAATGAGTCACCTTTGAACAGTAAATATTAGTATGACTGAGGAATATCCGGGCATATAGAAAACCGGGATATGCATTATTGCTCTATTTCTCTCAGATCAGTAATATAGCATGAGATCAACTGGAATTCTGTTCTTTGATATCACAGTTTCTCAGAAGTCAGTAACTAGTTATTAATTGGAGTGTGAGAGAAGGATCTTTACATTAATTCTATCATCAAATAAGTATAACGAATGTTTGCACATGGCGCATCTTGTGAAGTTTATATTGGTAAGTTCGAAAATCGTAGGCGCAACGTTATGTCTCAGATCCATCATAGGACCCTCGACGTAGTTGCTCGACCCTCTATAAATAACTGTCAAAGCTCTATGGAATCAAAACATGACTTCTTTGAAAATGAGAATACGAAAGATATTGTGGCCCTTGCTATCACTGATTTTTCACATCCCACCCCCACCATACGCCCAGATAAGTGACGGTTCTAGAACTGTTAATCCTACGTATAATCTATCGACAGTGATCTGTAGCTAAACAATAATACCAAAAAAGACAAGTATGATATGAAGTGAAAACTAAAAAACGTAATAATATGGCTTCACAAAAACTTCAAAAATTATTATTATTATTATTATTATTATTATTATCATTATTAATATGGCTTCATAAAAACTTCAAAAATTATTATTGTTATTACTACTACTACTACTACTACTACTATTATTATTATCATTATTCAGTAGTTTTATTTTTATAACGTGCTTTCACTTCACTACCGAGCGCAGCTCTGTGCGCCTTGGGTATGTGCTGTGGTTTGCTGTGGTGCTCTTATGTTTACTGTATTGAAAGTGTTTTGCGTAGAATGTGTGCAGTACCCAGTAGTGCAATTTTCTGTATGTTATATATATTTGTAAGTCCTGGTGTTTTTGTTATGTATTTGTCTGAATATTTTTTTATTATAGCTAAGGCACCTACTATGATAGGAATTGTTTCTGTTTTTAGATTCCACATTCGAGTTATCTCTATTTCCAGGTCTTTGTATTTTGAAAGTTTTTCCATTATTATTATTATTATTATTATTATTATTATTATTATTATTATTATTATTATTATTATTAAGACAGTGAGCTGATAAAATAACTAGCAGCATTTCCTTAGGTTCTCAGTTCAAATTCCAACAGCAACAACCAAACCAACAGCGGCAGCAACGGAAGCAACAACAACAATGACAAAGACAATGACGAAGCTGAGATTCAACCGAGTACAACGGCTTGGAACAGCCTTTCAAAGCTTTCTTTTGCTGGAGTAGCTAAATCATCTCTTCGGAGAATATAATTCTCAGAACAAGAACTGAACAATGCTAGACAGCTAGTCGAGAGAGATGGACTAGCTGCAAAGTTGAATACCCCAACTGAGACAAACCAAGCAACGATACGCCATACAGTGACGTACCGTACAGTTAAGGAGGCTGGAAAGAGCCGCTGAGACTCAAATACAACAAACTTTAGGTTCCCGTCTGGAATAAAAAGGAACGTATACAAAGAAGAAAGGCCTATGGAATAGTGGACGTTCGATTCCACACCGAGGAAGAGGCCAAACATCACCCTCTGAATCCCCTCAAAAGCGAGGAGTTGTTGGTAGTCCCTTACTACTGCGGTCAGAGACTGGCCAAAATTATAATGCAGCGGGTGCCGCTAGAAATAGCCATTCCTTGGTTAATTGCGGCAGTGATGACAGACATCGAAGAAAACTCGAAAATCCTTGAAGATTAAAAGATCTAAAAGGGAAACTGGTCTGGGATGATCGTAGAACTCATTCAAACAACACAAATAATTTGGATCTCATCCCAGACCAGACCATTCTTCCTGGAGGCAGCATAATTCCCGTCAAGGTTGATGGAAGAAAAGCAAAGTGCCACCTTTGCTTTTCCCCTAAGCATTTAAAAGTCGACTACCCCAAACAAAACGGAAAAGAGAGACGGGCACCTTCCCGCTCTACACTAACAACGGCCACCAGAACTCCAGCGACAACAGAAGCAGCACCATCACCATCACCATCAGCAGATTCAGCCGTAGCACAACTGACACCAACAACCATACCGACACCGAGTTCACCCAAACACTTCTCAGCGTCCTTTGTTCCTGTTCCGATGCAGAGAGCTGGACCGCGATGAAGACTGGCAGTTAAAAGCAAAAAAAAAAAAAAAAAACATAAAAGGAAAAATAAACACATGGACAAACAACAACAATCTTCATTCACACAAGAAGTGGAAAGGAAATAACTACAAACAACAAAAACAAACACGCCCAAAACAAACACTGCATCGACACCACCACCTCTAATAGCTGAAACACAAGCCATTCCACACACAACCACAGTAAGCACAAATTAAAGACAGTAACATTCTTTTCTACTCTAGGCACAAGGCCAAAAATTTAGGGCTGAGAGAAAGCTGTCTCTGAAAGGTCGCGTACATCGCGTCCGTCGTCTACTATCGTTTGACTGCCGTGCCTTGTCCTGGCCACCATCTGATGACGCTGGAGCGTATGCTCTTCTGCTTCTCGTGGAAGGAACGCGTCCAGATGGTCAGGTGGGCCGTCTGCTATCAGAACCGGCTGTGTGGTAGACTGGGTATACCGTGGTTGATGATGCGCAGATATGTGCTGAGGCTACGACATGCACAGTGCTTCCTTGACGGTGAACAGGAGTGGTCACCATTCGCCAGACACGTATTACCGCAGCCCTTTTCCTTAACGAAGCTGCAGTCCTGGGTAAAACAGAGACCGAGGGGGAGATTTTGGAAAGTGAAAAGTCTTCAAGCGCTCGCAGCCTTCAGCCAATCGTACAGTGCGATAGGTGGAACAACCACTTTAGCATTTTATAGAGGATTAGTAGAGGAAAAGTGCGACGACGTTCTTAGGAAGACCTTGGGCGTCGAAGAAGATCGGTTACTCGCTCTTCTCCGGAGAACTTTCGGAACCTATGGATAATTTCCAAAAATCTCTGGCCTGGCAGTGCTACCAGGGAGGTTTGCTTCTTCGAGACAAACTTTACAGGCACGGAAGTGCCGTCAGCCGAGCATGTCCGAGATGCGCGAAGGACGACGAGACGGTCCTGCATGCACTCGTCCAGTGCCCGAGAGTTGCTGACCTGTGGATTTATGTCGAACACCTGCTGTCGCATGTGGGGCGGATCCGGTTATCAACTGAATCTATCGTGAAGATAGACCCACCGCATTCCTTTAACCAGGCGAAAGAAGTTGTGTTCTGGGCGAGATCAAAGGGGCTGAAGACAAACACTTTTTTCTTTGGTCAATCACTGACGAACTTCCTCAAGTTTCACTTGAAAAGGAAAATAAGGGTAGAGAGGGAAGAGTTGTTCTAATCAGTTTGCCGAAATGTGGATGAAAGTGATGAGAATGGTCCGAGTGAACGGGCCTGCCCTGAGCATAGGCCTGTAGTTGGAAAGAGGAAACGAAATGAAAAAGTGGCACCTACCCTGAAAGTCAGGGTATCCATGGTTTCTATGGGGTTTTTCCATGAGCAGCCCTCGAAAGTCTCTTTCCTATTAAGGATTACACATTACTTATCCATTTTTTAAAAGATTGTATTAGTATTCTTTACACGCAAAACCCTCACAACTACACACACTCACACACATCTACACACACACATTTTTTTTGTTTTTTCTTGTGCTTTCGTAATGTTTTTCTTCATGTAAACCCTTTTGGTTAATAAAGAAATCATCATCATCATTATCATCGTCATCATCATCATCATCATCGTCATCATCAAAGTCATCATCATCATCGTCATTATCATCATCATCATCATCATTATTATTATTATTATTATTATTATTAGTAGTAGTAGTAGTAGTAGTAGTAGTAGTACTAGTAGTAGTATTGACACACCAGCTGGCAGAACTGTTAGCACACTGGGCAAGAATATTTGGCAACATTTTGTCCGTGTTTTCGTCTTGAGTCCAAATTCCGCCGCAGTTGACTTTGCCCTTCAAACTTTTGGGGTCTGTCAAATAACAGTTGTGCAAAGGAGTCGATGTCATTCACTAACACCTCACCACAAAATTTGAGGCCTTGTGCCGTTGCAGGTGGGATTATTATTATCATTTTTGATGAAAACTCTCAGCTTATATTGCTGGGTACGATGGAAAGTGCCAGCTGCCCACAGCCAGCAGAGTAAGGTGACACTTGATTACTGGTCATGCTTCAAAAACCCTGCGAAGAATTCTTGCAGTTGTTCTATCTTTACATTTGTACCAAACTTGTAGGTGTTCCATCTTTAAATTTGTACCAAACTTTTTGAGCCATGCTGGTTGTTGACTGCTGATACGTCAAGTGTGCCATTTATTATTGGTATCACGTGTACACACCTCATTGACCATAACCTTCGTATTTCCCATTTCAAATCGTCGTGGTTGTTTGGTTTTTCTTCTTTCTCTTTGACCCTGTTGTCACCGGAACATGCTGTATCGACTAACATGCAAGTTCTTTCCTTTTTATTCACTACAACAATATCCGGTTTCCAATCAGGTGATCAGGTGACCGCATTGAATCATTGCATTCCACAGGATTTTGTAATCTTCATTCTCAGTGACTCCTTCTGGGGTTTGTTCATACCACATCTTTTCTATTCGTAGGCCGTGGTTTCAACAGAACCTACAATGGATCATTCTTGCCACATTGTCATGGCGTCGTTTGTAGTCTCGTTGTGCCAATTTCGGGCATTCGCTAACGATGTGCCACACCGTTTCACCCCTCTTACCACACATTCTGCATCTGTCGTTCTTGGTAGTGTTGTCAATTCTGCACTTCACATAGTTGGTCCCTAACGCATGTTTCTTTGTTACGCATATAGGTACTTCTGCATCGATCTTCAGGTCACTCCTCCTCTGTATCTGTCTTTTATCATTATTATTATTATCATTATTATTATTATCATTATGATTATTATTATTATTATTATTATTACTATTATTATTATTATTATTATTATTATTATTATTATTATTATTATTAGCACTGGCTTGTCCTAGAATACCAAGTTAGATTACATTCGATTGAATCACATTGCTAGCAGTTAAAATCACTTCTAATGCTTTGCTTGAACTGAGGTTATGCCAAGTAAGGACTAGCAGCAGCAGTGGCAGCAGCAGCAGTGGCAGCAGCAGCAGCAGCAGAAGCAGCAGCAGCAGCAGCAGCAGCAGTAGTAGTAGTAGTAGTAGTAGTAGTAGTAGTAGTAGTAGTAGTAGTAGTAGTAGTGACAACGATAACAACAACTAGCAAAAGCCGTGTGATATTTTTAGAACGCTAGAAAATACTGCAAAAGGCAGACATCAACAGTGTTTCTCCCAAAGTATTTATACGTACTTAGTTACACTTTTATTTAATCTAAGAGCGCCATAGTATTAAAATGGCATTGAGTTATACATATGTAGGATTTGAGGTGTATAGAATTTTATATAAGTCACTCATGACTTTTGTCTTTTATATGACTCGCTCTCACATTTAATCTCAGAACTGTAACATGAGTTTTATATCAATTTCAGAAGATTAAATTGTTGAATGCGTTGAAAGGAACCTTTAATACTTACTTAGAATATCATGGATACTTCCGAGTTCAAGATGCTATTTAAGAAACCATTGGGTGCTGCTAACATAACATTAATCAATGTTAGTGAAGAGCAACTATTTATAATAAATGAGGAAGTTAAATGCATCACACAAAAAATAGTTGAAAAAGATGTAATAAAACAGGTATTGCAAACAAAGTCTCAATGCTAGCTAATTTTTTAGTTAAGCTAGTTGTAACATTGTCAAACCAAAATATATAGACGACTGTGAGCTGCATCACAAATATATTCATACATCCGTCCATGTACATAGAAACACACACTATTTCACATATAAGGGATCACAAGTGTTCAGTAGGTGAGATGCGTGTGTGATTGTGTATGCTTGTATGCATGCATTTAGTACATACTTATACACATGCGTGTTTAAGTGCGTGCATGTATGGTTATATATATGTACGTGAATCTAATTATGTAATACATATATATGCAAAAATGTAATAAATATATGTGTATGCACACACACACACATATATTGTGTGTGTGTTCGTGTGTGTGTGTGTTCGTGTGTGTGTGTTCGTGTGTATGTGTGTGTGTGTTCGTGTGTGTGTGTGTGTGTGTGTGTGTGTGTGTCTGTCTGTCTGACTAGGGTGCATGTATACGTGTAAAAAATTATGGTTTATCAACCGTGTAGGTGTACTGCCAAGAAAATCAGATTTCAAGGCTATGCATAGGATAACACTTTGCTTAGGTATTTAGAATTCAGGATTCTTCAGTATTTCGCCGTTTCATCTCACATCTCTTCAGATTGTGTCATTTCTATGCAATCTTTGTACATAGGAAATACCAAATTTAAAAAGAATATTCTAAATAATTATGTAATAGCGGTAATTTTATTAGCTGAAGTCTTATCTGTCCATGGGTATTTGTAGATAAATAGCTTGGGTTTGTTGGTATTTGTAGTAGTGTGATACATCGACGATGGGATGGATAAAGGCATGTTGTCAGACAGAGAGTCAGAAGGGCAGGCAGCACAGCTTACATGAATCACCAGGAATACTTTATGAAATTCAGGGTATTTTGTAAGCACAGTGATATGCGACACGTGGGTAGAGAAACGGTCGAAATGCATGTGTGTGGCAGAGTGCAGCAGTGTGTTAAGTGCACACATGCACTTATAATAGAATTGACAATACGAGTTGTCTAATTATGAGACTCTAATGGAGAGCTTAACTGAGAAATTTTGCGTCAGTGATATTTAGTATGAAGTGTATATGAATATTAGAATAAATACAAAGGAAATGCTAAGCAATAAATAATCACTTGTAACATATATGTATATAATAACATCTGCTTATTATAAGGGTAACTGATTGATCTACTATTGTACAGTTTGTTTGCATTGCTGAACTAATCTTTGGCTATTAGTGGATGGATGTAAATGTGTATGCGTATGACGTTGTTTGGGCATAAACGGACAGATGGTTGTGTGTGTGTTTGTGTTTTTATGTGTGTGTGCGTATGTGTGTGTGTGAGTGTGTGTGTGTGTATACTCTTTACTCGTTTTACTTGTTTCAGTCTTTTGACTGTGGCCATGCTGGAGCACCGCCTCTAGTCGAGCAAATCGACCCCAGGACTTATTCTTTAGAATCCTAGTACTTATTATATCGGTCTCTTTTGCCGAACCGCTAAGGTAACGGGGACATAAACACACCAGCATCGGTTGTCAAGCGATGTTGGGGGGACAAACACAGACACACAAACATACACACATACATATATATATATATATATATATATATATATATATATACATATATACGATGGGCTTCTTTCAGTTTCCGTCTACCAAATCCACTCACAAGGCTTTGGTCGGCCCGAGGCTATAGTAGAAGACACTTGGCCAAGATGCCACGCAGTGGGTCTGAACCCGGGACCATGTGGTTGGTAAGCAAGCTACTTACCACAGAGCCACTCATACATACTTTTATACATATATGTGCATATTTTCACACAAAGCATGCGCGCGCGCACGTGTCTGTTTCGCGTATGTGTGTGCGTGCGTGCGTGCGTGCGTGCGTGCGTGTGTGTTGGCGCGCGCATTAATTCCAAGGTTAATCCTCATCTCATTTAACTGATAACTATCTGCAGCTCTTCTTTTATACTCTTTTGGAACGCTTTATGTTTAAGGACGATCATGGTGTCTTCATTCCTGCATTGAATTAATTATTCTTGATGGTATCTCTTCCCATTCGATCATCATTTTCACTACCTCACATTTCACCTTTGATGATGGCACCTTCCTTGCGCTTGGTGTCTTCATTTCCATGGCTGAAATACACCTTTTCCCTCTAAAGCTACTTTATTCTCCCCATTCATGTCTCATCTATACTCGAAGTTCTAATACTCGAATGCGATATATTTTTCATGCCTCTTGCCTTTTATTGTCGATAGGTTTTTCATGAGTCACATGGCCTGGTTCCTTCCTGTATCCTGTAACTGATGCTCCTTTCGAAGCTACATGTTAAACTTTTGTTTTTATAGTCTCGTTTGAAAATTTTATAGCTACAAATCAAGACGATATATTTTGAGAGTTTTGAGTAGCAAAGTAAGTACTGGGATGTAAAAAATTCCTAACTTTACGTGTATTAATGTTGTCTTGAAGATATTGTTATCGGAGATCGGATGGATGTGTTATGAAAGTTATTGGATATGAAAATAGAAATCTAAACCAATCGCAGAAATCCAAAGAATCAAGACGAAATTTGACAGACACTCGAACAATGAAGAGATCAAATATCACATCGGATCACCATTTCGTGGAAAAAAATACAACTGAGCCTCTTTGAAGAGACGAGCGGCAAACCGCACAAAAAAATGCAACATCTAGAAGCTGAAAAAGAATGAAGCATATATAATTTCGCCCATTACACAAAAAAGTATTTTCGAAGCTTATTCCTCTCCTTGTTTGAACACAACTTATTTTTTCCAGGGAGAAATAGGATGAGAAAGAGAGTAAGAAAGAAAGAGAGAAAGAAGTAAGAGAATAATCAAGTAACCACCGGTCTCGTACTTTATTTATCGACGTCCAAAGAATGAAAATCAAAATGGATTTCACAGAGCCGAAAATGTTATCGCAGAACCTTTTCTCGGACAGTTTAATGACTCCGAGAAACGACAATTACATATGTATATAAAGATACACAAATATATAGGTTGACCCTCTTCGGTCATGAATGACCATGGGATTGCACCTGGAAAGTTACCTGCCGAGGCACGAGTCTAGGCAAGGTTGTTTATGGAGGACCAGCAGTCACCCATGCATATCAGTCGCCCCTCACCACGCCACCGATGTTATCCAAGGGAAAGGCAAAGGGGCCGATACAGCATGGAGCTAGAGACGTCGCAACTCATTTTTACAGACAAGTGAACTGGAAGAACGTGAAATAAAGTGGCTTGCCCAAGAGCACAACACGCAGCCCGGTCCGGGATTCGAACTCACAACCTCACGATCGTAAGCTCGACGCTTTAACCACTGAGCCATGCGCCTTCACACACAAATATATATATGTATATATTTTGCTAATTAGTAAGTGTTATTGGGATTGAGGGTGTAATTATGTTTTAATTTATACATATGTCAGGATGATAAAGTGG
>NC_142928.1:180898405-180900905 GCF_046866305.1 Octopus bimaculoides | reverse complement strand
ATACTGAGAATTTTGGGGTTTAATTTTTGAATTATAATTTCCTGTGAATGTATTACCTTTGAGAAGAGACTGTCCTAAATGAAATGACTACTTCTCTCATGAGGACGCATATATAAAACAGACATACTGTTGTATCGCTTTATCATCGACACACTATATTTTTCTCAGCCAAAGCTTTAAAACTTAGATAGAACCGGCTTCCTCCATATAAATATGTAATGAGGACGCTTTGGTATATTTCACGCCTGGATTCAGCCGTCTCACTGTCTAATTGAAAACTTATTCACTAACTCTTCTATGCTAAAATCAATCTCTCCGATGGGAAGAGTTAGCAGAGATATTAAGGTGTGGAAAATATCTCTTATTCACTTACCCCAACAGAAACCTGTGATAGGCAGCTGTTCAATGGACTTCCCATATCCTTAATAGGAAGGTACACATTCTTAGTACAGATAGTTCTGACGTCTGCCCATTATGGTTGGATAAAATACAACGCAATGGTGAACTTCCTTACTGTTTTCGACTAGTTTAACTATTGATGATAATGTGGTGAAACTAAAGGAAAACAAACAGCACTTCAAATAACATTTAAAAGAAATAAACGAAACGAAAACGAAAAGCTGCCAAGAGAAACTCTTATGAGGCCCAACATCATTACTATGAATTAATTTGATTCAATGCCAATTTTTTCTAATTTTCTATGAAATCATGGACACATATCTGATGATGGAATTGGCAGGAATTCTAGAAAATTTACGCTTGGTTCAGAAGCATTGATTTTCAATTTGCCTGTCTCATTTTCTCTTCTCCTCCTCCTATTGTATACATACATTCTTGTTTCTCTGTTCCCCCCTCTCTCTTTCTTTTTCTTCCTCTATCACAATCTCAGTGAAAAAACAAAATTCAGTTATTCAAATTCGACACGTCTAAGCTTGATTGATGTCTCTGTATTTATTATTTTTACTGGCATTCCTATACTGTTCTTTATATATACAGTGCAGTGTTTCATACTTTATTGTATCCTATTGTACATGGTATGGTATTATATGTAGTATTTATTAACTTGTGCACTACTATCTTTTGTGTAATACTGCGCAGCATATACTACAGAGAGGTATAACTTTTATATATAGAGTACAAAATGATGTTTTATTCAATATCATTATTTCTACAATATACGTTTCTCCATCTTATATCAGTGATCTTTGAAGTACCATTTTAAGTATTTGCCGAATAACAGGGTTCTAGATTATCTATATTCTGTTTCATATAAAATATTGCTTTAGAAACCTCCCTATAATATCGCATTTCATCGTGCTCTGTATAACAGTCCATATTATGAGAGTACTGTACTAAAATCAATGGCAAATTTGGGCATAACACTTTTTTTTTATTAATTGACTTTGGTCGTTCAGATTGCACATGTTGTTAGAGTAAATTTTCCCCGAGAGTAACTTTTCTTCCTGTTCTTCATTATAAATAACGCGTTTCATGCATAAGCAATGTGTCGTCATTGTCTTCATGATGAAGAAAGAGTTCAGACTGTCCGCCATCCACAGAAGACAATATAGAGTGATCACAGGACTTTAAAACATGTACTGGGGTCGATAAGTACTAAACAGTTTAAGGCAGTTCTCTAGCATGACCGCATTCCCATGACTGAAGCAATTAATATATATATATATATATATATATATATATATGGAGTTCATACCCAGTCTAACCCAAGCTTTTATTGCAGAGCGAGTTTCCAAATTGCCTTAACATCTCGTCTGCATTCTGAAAACTATTCAGCTGTGACATGCAGTGTTTTGTATGGTGTATCGAAAGTAGTGTTACAGCTGTCTCCTTTAATCTAGAATAAAAAAAAGATGGTAGGTCAGCTTAGTAGAAATATAGTAAGGATAAACTCTCTCCTATAATAATCTTAAAACATCTGGAATGCACCCTATATCTGTATATATATATGTGTGTGTGTGTGTGTGTGTGTGTGTGTGTGTGTGTGTGTGTGTGTGTATACATACAGGGTTCTGTGAATAAACTCACGTTTAAATTACGCAAAAATATCTTGAAATACTAAAGAATAAATTTATTCAATAAAATTACTATTAGTTTCAACCACATTCTCCAGATGACTTCAGAATCTCTTGGAATCTTTCTGAAGGGTCTCCTTGTTTAAGTTGATGAATGCTGCCACATTGATCCTAACATCTTCTCCAGGCACTTGATGTAGGTAGCCACATGTTAAGGGTAATGTGGTCGCAGAAATTGTCTGACAGTCATGACTCGGTCCTCCTGCTTGTGGGGCATGATGTAGAGCCCTGTTGCCAGATATTGGGTCTTTCAGCAGCCACTCTCTTGACCCAGGGGAGAACTTCCTTCTCCAGGCATTTGATGTAGGTCTCTGTGTTGAGTCTGAGGCCGTGTGGGAAGATGAATAGAGGAATAACGTCACCATCACTAGCGATCACTCCAAACACAATGATGTTGACGGAATGTT
>NC_142928.1:180890905-180893405 GCF_046866305.1 Octopus bimaculoides | reverse complement strand
ACATCACCCTACATCGTGGCCATTATTTATCCTTAATAATATAAATCAAACACCGCTATTACCGCTATTGACGTCAAATGTAAGTTGTAGTTATTTCACGACCACCAAATGATAATGAGTCAGACAAAGACGCAAAGTCAGTGTACATAAAACAAATAATTTAGAAAAGTAAGAAATAATTGCAACAGCTAAAAACAGTTCTTCTTCTGCAGATACATGTGATAACATAAATTATCTGACATTTTTATGGAAAGTAAATGATTGCTATGGTAGAGACACTGTTGTAATATATAAGTCTTTGATGATTTACGTCTCGTATTTAGAGTCAAATTAGGATACAACTTTACCTTTTATACTGAGAAAGCTAAATTAAAGAATTGTCGCATTGTTTCTTTGATTAAAAGCGATTAGCACCACCTAAACAAAATTGACCTTAAGTTTAATAAAACAACATGCATTTATGTGGAAGCGATGGATGAGAAAGATTACATAAGTTATATATCCGTTAGACGCAAGAATTAATTTTCTATAGATACTGCTCCTCGGTTTCAATAAGATGATTGTTCGAAAATAGCATATATCAATGAAAAACAAAACAACAAGCACAATGTTATTTCAAATATTTTATTAAAAATAATTTGGGAAATATAAAAACTGTCACTTAAATAAAACTGAATGAGAGGAAGAATAAACAGGTCTGCTGTAAACTGGCCTTTAATCCAAATATCCTCAAAGAGAACACAAATATGCTGATGGCTTTCTTGTAAACGAAAATGAAATAAATGAGAATTAAAGGGACGGGTATAAAATGTCGGGTAAAGTTTAAATGAGAAAGATACGAAACAAAACATAACAAACAGAGATTGACATCTACGAAATGTAACGTACTGGAAGAAAAAGAGATCGAGCATGAGGATAAGACACACTACAAATGTCATTGGGTAAATTTCAGAGGATTGTTAAAATGTTACAGCCCCAAGAAATTTAACATTATATCTGTGGAACAAAAAGAAAAAAAGAGTGTTAGTATTAAATTAGAATTATCCTGTACACTATCTCAGCCACTAGAGGGTAGATTGAATAAGTAAGCAAATTAATCTTTCACCACCCACAATCTTTTGTCTAAAATACAAAGTTTTGTGTATGTATGCAAGTATATATATGTATATATGCACGTATATATATATATATATATATATGTGTGTGTGTGTGTGTGTGTGTGTGTGTGTGTATGTATGTATACTTATAGATGCATACATATGCATAGTTATATCCCCCATATATATACATATATATATATATATATATATATATATATATATATATATATATATATATATATATATATATATATATATATATATATATATATATATATATATATATATGAATATATATATATGTTATTTTCTTGAATGAAATTCGAAGTTAGAATTAAAGTGATAAATATAATCAGAAGTAGTAAGTTGGATAAATGCTATTGCTAAAATATATTGTTACTGTACAATGCATTCAACCAGGCATTCTTTGTTGATAGTTGGATAGGAAGAGATTACAAAAGAAAAATATAGAAAAAAAATAAATACATAATAATTAATAATAGCATTGTTCGCTTACAGGCTTAGAAATTATAAACAAGCTGCCTTCATGAATAATCGTAAAATCTGATATCAAACTTTAACTTATGCAATAGAAAATCTATGATATATAGCAAAATATAATAAAAAACAATTTTATTTTATTGGACAAACGTGAAAGCCTATGGTCTAAATCAGTCATCTTTTATTCAATATTAATATACGATATTGCTTTGCTCCAGGTTAGCTATGATTAAACAAATCTCACCTTTGACCATCATATATTTCTTGCTATTTTTTCTTACAGGTATACAATATTTTGGACTATGTTATTTAATCTATAATTCATTTTTAAGATGCTAACTTATGAAAGTTAAAGAAACATTTGCTGCTCTTTCTTGCTGGTTACTTAGGCTGAAGCTCTCTCGTTGTTTCGAGAGATTTGATTTGAATTTCTAGCAAGTTGGGCGTTCTTGTCTTTCTAGTTAGTCTGTCTTCTGTTTCTATCAACGACGGATTTGTAGAACAAATGGCAACGAAAAATGTGCCATGACGAACGAGTGGCCTCACAGCAAAAGAGTCTAAAATTATACACAGGCAAAATTGTGTTTAAGTTCGCATTTCAACGACGTGGTTTCGAGTTCAGTCCACTGTATGGTACCTTGGGCAAATGTCTTCAACTATAGGTCCGGGCTAAGTAAAGCCTTATGAATGAATTTAGTAGACGAAAATTGTGCAACTGTGTGGAATTCCGTCGTATATAGAGGGTGTTCCAAAAATAGGTTTACCTTACAAATTGTTTATATTTTAATAGGTTTCATCTCGTAAATACTCGAACTGTGACTGTGATATGTTCCTCAAACCTATACAGAACACTGTTTTATTTATTTTATATTATAGACGTTTTCGACCTAGTTTGGATT
>NC_142928.1:180873405-180885905 GCF_046866305.1 Octopus bimaculoides | reverse complement strand
AATGTGGAACAGCAAAGTTTATCTCGACATAAATAGTGGAACGAACTATGAAAATTGAAACTAACTATGATAATCTGTATATTATTCAAGCTATGAAGAAACACGAATGAGCAATTTTACACACTAAAGGCATTGAGTTATTATATTAACATCCAGCAACTGATGTATTTTGATCGATAGAAGTTAATCAAAATGTTTTTAGGTCTTTTGATCGAATGCTGGAGATAAGTAGGTCAAGAGAAAAACGGTTCGTTGGTTCTATTGTTCTCTGGCGATTTGAAAAAAATTGAATGAATCCTCTCATTCGGCGTCACTCACAATGGAGTCTTTCCAAGAAAATCGACAGTGAAACAACAACCCATTATGAACAGAGATGTTTCGGAACATAATTAAAGTTGACTTTTTACTCTACTGGATTAAAGTTAGGGATAGTAGCGCATCACCAGCCTTACTACTTTGTCTAGACTTCCTTTGATCAGGAACCAAGATTGATGTTAGTTCTGAGTGCAGTAGATGACTAGACGTTTGAAGTGTCTCATTATGTTATTAGACTTTGTTATATTAACTAAAACCTTTGGACACACTGTTGGACTTTCTGTATCAGTTGCGGAAATCAATCCTAACACGATAGGGCAGACTGATCGGAGACTTGAAACCTAACAGCTCTTCACATAGTTTTGTCTGCCTGACAATAAATAAAAGGAAACAAAGTTTTGGTTATATGTAAGACGGAAGCTTTAACTGATGGATACTACGTAAACTCACTTCAAATGTTCCTCTTTCTACAAGACTGGATCCATCATCTAACAGGGAAATAACTTTACTGTCTTTAAAATTCGGGAAACTGGTATAAGTTCTAACGCTACATCATAAAGATCTCTCTGTGTTCGGTGATTCATATAACAAACAGGAACTAGATCTGGCTAACTGATTCCTATGACATATATTTAGAATTTCCATTCAAATGACGAAATATTATCAACTATAAGACATGCCTAGTTAATTAATGTTTTCACCCTACTACATATATTGAGTTGTAGTATTGGAATCTTATATGTATACCATTCTGCCTAAATAATGGATCTACAGATGCAATATCCCTTTTAATATTTACATTACTCCACTTCACTCTATTTCATATCTTATCTAAAATAACTATTGTTTAACCATTTTCTCACACCGTCTATGTTGAAGGGATATATAAAATATCCCGGAAACAGCTGTAAGACCTTCGATTTATAAATGTTCTAAAATCTTTCACAGCCTTAGATTTTTACCTCATTCTGAATTTTTTTAATATATACACATGCTGATATATGACCTACGTTGGACTCCTCACTCGCATAATCTGTCCATAGAACTTACACAGCATTACCTGACACCTTTGGGTCTTATTGACACCATTACCTTTCATAACCTATATATATATATATATATAAACAAATAGTAAATGAGTAAATGCATATATACGTACAGGTATGTGCATACCGACATCCATCTGTATGTATAGGGGCATATCTGGGTACAGGACATTGCAAACAAAACAGAGACGAGAAAACACACAAGCCACATAGAGAACATTCTACTTCATCAGCTACCTCCGTTTTAACACCGGCGTTTCGAAGAGTTATATATATATATATATATATATATATATATATATATATATATATATATATATTCCACAGGAGCCCGAAGAGAAAATCAATTTAATACTGCACGCTGCAAAGAAAAATTGACGTCTTCTATTTTATCAAACTATATTTACAATTTTACGTAATTTCTCCTTAATAAGAGTATTTTACTCTTATTAAACCTCCACTCACTTTTTTTTATATCCTCTCTTCTTCGCTATCTCTTTCTCATTCACTCTCTGCTCGGAAATTGTGTAAAATTTTCTTCGTTTTAGTGCAGTCTAAGGTTTGTAAATTTCTTAACCATTCAATTATTTATTCATTTATATAGTTTTGCTAAAACCTAAAGTGCATACAGCACTAATTCATTAACGATTGAAGTAGTTACAACACAAATGTACCATATCAAATGTTAATTTCTAGTAGCAGACTAGAACAGCGATTGCTGTAGGGAAAATTAGCATTTTTAGCGAGGTTGATGGACTCACGATAAATGAATTTTTTTCTCCTTTTCTTTATCAACGAACGAATCACTATAATATAGAGATATAATAAACATTTGATGTAATACTATAACTAAATACTAAAAGTGCACACAGACACACACACGCACACATACACACACATACACACACACACACACATACACACACACACACATACACACATATTATTATTATTATATATATATATATATATATATATATATATTCTGAACCAACTTTTATTAACAAATTTGCCAAAACAGGTGTATTCACAAACCTATGGGTACGCCAGCTGAAACAATATTTAAAAGGAGTGAACAGCCTATGCCCCCTTCTCCTCCCCCTAGTTGACAGCCTCAGGTGGTGGTTAACTACTGCAACACATGGAACTCACAACATTAACTAAGTCAGTACCTAACAATGAGATCCATACACATCAGAATAATAGGCGTCAATAATAAGTATTATAACAATGCTTGCTCTGGCCATTTGAAGTTGTTCCCCATAGTTTTCCCTTTTGCTAAAGTTAATGAACATGAAATGAAGTATACAAATGTGACAGAAACAATGTATGAGTGAGTGGTGTATGTGCATGCATAGTTTGAGGGTGGTTACATATATATATATATATATATATATATGTATATATATATATATGTAATGCTCCGTTTACTTAACACCTAATAATATATTGGTATATCTTTTTTGCTGCTTCTGACGAGATTCTGCTTTATAAAATGATTTATTGCAGTTATAATCTTTAAAGTATAAATCGAAACAGCTGTTAGAGATCATGTTTATTTTTGCAGTTAATAAATATATTTATTAACTGATGTATCTCCATTTTCTTAATTTTCTTGTATATATATATATATATATATATATATATATTGACAAAGTTGTGTGACGTATAGATGTGGGGGGGGGCTCATTGTTTAGAGCGTCGAGCGTACGATCGTGAGGTTGTGAGTTCGATTCCCGGACCAGAATGAGTGTTGTGTTCTTGAGCAAGACACTTTATTTCACGTTGCTCCAGTTAACTCAGCTGTAGAAATGAGCTGCGACATCACTGGTGCCAAGCTGTATCGGCCTTTGCCTTTCCCTTGGATAACACTGGTGGCGAGGAGAGGGGAGGCCGGTATGCATGGGCAACTGCTGGTCTTCCACAAACAACCTTGCTCGGACTTGGGCCTCGGAGGGTAACTTTCTAGGTGCAATCCCATGGTCATTCATGACCGATGAGGTTCTCCTCATATATGTCACACAACTTTGTCAGTATACTGAATCGACAGAGACACCTGTTGAATATGTTTAGCAAAGACCAGTAACATTTTGCTACCACAGCCTGAGAATAATTTTTCCAATCTTTCAAAGCTATCGTTAAACAACAGAGATTTTTTGATGAAAGTGAAAAAAGAAGACATTTTAATGGTAAGTTTTTGTCGATACCTTTGGGTAATTTATTTAAAAATTGGATAACATGTGTTGGAATATCAATACCTGCTTTTATAAGGCTGTTGTTACTCTGAAGGAGCACTTGGAAGATATCTGCAGATTATGCAGCAATGAAGCAATCCATGATAAATAGTTAAGTTGGATAACGATACTTGAGGAAACCATAAAGAGTCTATGCTGCAGAATCGGTCACTTGAACGTCGTTATAAAGTGTAAAGCAAAAGTTTACACATAGCGACATCATCAGAGAAAATTAGTAACAAATACGGAGATTCTACTCTAAATCTTCAGGGAAAATGGATAACCCACAAACATGAACTCAAGACTCCACTATCGTAAAATGTTATTGCAACGAGCCAGTATTATGGTGAATACCATAGACAGTAAACGTATTGAATAGTATCTATTTTATTGACACGGTATTGATGATAGGAATGATTACTTATGCAAGATTCGAAATCAGAAGGTACATATGAGCAAGTAAATAGCTGAAGTTACTTTTCCCGTCACTCAACCGATATTACCAAACTTCGTATAAAATAGTGTTGATGGTGCTGATATAGTTTTGGTTTATTTTGATTTAATACAAACGTCTTACAATTTATAAAGAAAGGAGATAAAATAATGTACTACCCATGCAATTTTTTTAAGTGTATTAACAGCAAGAATAAATTGTAAAATGTGACGTCGTCTCGCTTCACGAGAAGCTTAGTTCTTGCTCTCAGTAGCCATCGTCAGCAGCTTAACAATATTAGTTGTATCAATTTCATATTTATTATCTCTTAGGCAAAATTAAGAATGTTCTTGCGTGCAAACAAATCAGTCGTCGAGTACTCGGTTTCACTTGTATTAACAACAGTGATATGTACTGTATAGTTGCCGATCTATTAGGAATAGTAGCCACATCTCTCACAAAGTACCTCCTGCTGTTTAAACGGAGAGAAGAATTCTTGGATACACTATATCTGAAAATAACCTGGATAGTCATAGCTGAAACAATAATGCTCATGGCTCTACTCGATCAAGGCTGGCCAGAACCTAAAGATGGTGAAGAACAACTAAGAGTAAAGGGTGTATTTTTGCCGTGGGTGTAGTGTGCCGTCAGTGACAATGCAAAATGGCTTTTCACCTAAGCAGTCAAACACCTGAACGACAAGCCCGTTGCGAATTCTAGGAATTCTTATAGGAGCGTAGCAGGTATTTGTAGCTTATTTATGTCAGAAATAGAAATCTATATAATCTATATTCTATTTCAATAGGGTTGTAGGCTAACTTTGCGTAAAGAAAAACTAATGATTTGACATCGCATGCTGTTAGTAACATGATACGTGAAACTGAAAGTATCTCAGGTTATTTTTTCTTCGCAAATGCTGAGGGACGTCCTCTCCTCAGATATATTTAGTTGCATGACGTCACAAAACATGTATAGATGCCAGCCGCTATTTTAAAACAACTGTTATCGCTATTTTAAAAGCTTAGATGTTAATTTGGAACATGACCAGCTGGATGGTATGTTTTACTTTAAAATATCCAGTACACACTGCTATGTCGATTAGGGACAATTTAATTAGTTACACAATACTTTTTACGATTCTTTAGTTGAAGCATCATCGATTACTAACAGCATCTTTTCACGAAACATTTTTAAAGAAGAATAGTTAACTCGTATATTACAAGGTGTTTTGTGAGAGAGAGAAAGGAAACCAGGTTTAACGCCGGCAGATTTAAAATGCCAAATCTGTCACTGAGCGATTTCGCTGAGCATCGCTCAAACTAAATTTAATTTTGCATAGGCGCAGGAGTGGCTGTGTGGTAAGTAGCTTGCTTACCAACCACATGGTTCCGGGTTCAGTAGAAATTAGCCCACATGTTAAACAGTTGTCTTTACGTTCTGAGTTTAAATTCCGCCGAGGTTGACTTTGCCTTTCATCCTTTCGGGGTCGATAAATTAAGTACCAGTTGCGTACTGAGATCGATCTAATCGACTGGCCCCCTCATCAAAAATTTCAGGCCTTGTGCCTATAGCAGAAAATAATAATAATAATAATAATAATAATAATAATAATAATAATAATAATAATAATAATAATAATAAAGGAAAATAATGAAGGAAAAAATGCTTTCTAATTGATGTATCAATACCAGCAGTTGACAACTTTTCCCTAAAAGAAATGGAGAAACTTTCAAAATACAAAGATCTGGAAATAGAGGTAACTCGAAACAGATAGTGAAGTGAAAGCACGTTATAAAAATAAAACTACTGAATAATAATAATAATAATAATAATAATAATAATAATAATAATAATAATAATAATAATAATAATAATAATAAAATCCTACGTAAATATTGTCTATGTGATCTCAAATTTTAAAGCGAACACATAATTTTCTTATGGTTTCTTAAACATTCACTTGAACAAAACTGTACAAATCTAAATATATGGTACCCTAGGCATAACACCTACATGAACTTCTAACTTGTTGTCTCTTGAGGTCTCTGGGTGAGACTTGGATCCAACTTGTACAAATGCAAAACAAAAGTCAAACATAAAATAATAATAATAATAATAATAATAATAATAATACTACTAATAATAATAATAATAATAATAATAATAATAATAATAATAATAATAAATAGTAATCGTAGAATCATTATTGTTTTATTTTCTTCTTATCACTCCCTTCTTACTATTAGCATTGCTGCAATCGTTGTTATTATTTTCAATTTCACCCGCGTTTCCCTTTTGTCTGTATAAAGTTGTATCTAGTAGCAAACTGAAATTAATTTTCATCTGTCAATTGAAATTTGATGCTGACGACTAACTATTTAATGGCCATTCCACAACATCAACCCTATCTTTCGTCCAGATATAATAATTAGATTTTTCTTTCTTTTTCCTCTGTTTTCCTTCTTTCTCTCACTATCCTTCACCTTCAACTTTGTCGTTATGTTCTTGTCCTCTTTTCATTTTTTCTCCTCTTTCTTCTTCTTCTTCTTCTTCTTCTTCTTCTTCTTCTTCTTCTTCTTCTTCTTCTTCTTCTTCTTCTTCTTCTTCTTCTCCTTCTTCTTCTTCTTCTTCTCATTCTTCTTCTTCTTGTGCTTCTTTTTCATTTTCCTCTTTTTTTCTTCTTCATCCTTATCTTCTCGCATTTTCTTTATATTAGTAATTCATAGGCGCAGGAGTGGTTGTGAGAGAGAAGTAGCTTGCTTATCAACCACATGGTTTCTGGTTCAGTCCCTCTGCGTGGCACCTCGGGCAAGTGTCTTCTACTATAAACTCGGGCCGACCAAAGCCTTGTGAGTGGATTTGGTAGACGGAAACTGCAAGAAGCAGTTATATATATATGTATGTATATATATATATATATATATATATATATATATATATATATATATATATATATATATATATATATATATTATATATATGTATGTATGTATATATATATATATATATATATATATATATATATATATATATATATAGAGAGAGAGAGAGAGAGAGAGAGAGAGAGAGAGAGCGATTAGATAGATAGATATGACGGTTTTCTTTCGGTTTCCGTCTACCAAATCTATTCACAAAGCTTTAGTCGGCATGAGGTTAAAGCAGGAGACACTTGCCCAAGATGCCACGCAATGGGACTGAACTCGAAACCATGTGGTTGGGAAGCAAGCTTCTTACCACACAGCCAACGAGATACCCCTGATAGCATCACCTGACGAGGCATTTCTTAACTCGGGGATGTACCACTACCAGTTATACAGTATCCTACGTGTGAGGGATCGATGCAGGATGAGTCGAAACGATCGTTGTGAACAATAAAGTTTCTTGTATATTCTATTTTCCGTCTCTGTCATTTAGCATATATGCAGACACAGCCATACCAACAATCCAACTTACCTCCATCATCAGCTGCCCCACGGATATCATTATGGTTTCAACACCTGAGCAGTACCATTCAATCCGGCGGTGTCGGCAGCATTAAAGTAAGTGTTGTTTGGGAACAAACATACCAAAGAAATTACAAATTTCAAACACATTTACCCTATGTACGACAGTATCGATAAATAAATTCAATAAGTAAATCTATAACCAACTTTTAAATATGTAACTAAAGAGCGACCAAACCTTTTTGTCATACAAAAAATATTCCCTACGGTCTTCCAGAGTATAATATAAAATTGAAAGCTTAATAACCATATTCAATCTATCTAAATATAGGCAGGATTAAACACTAACTTTAAAATTTAATTACAACAAACACATAAATCTATGTATCGGTATTAATAATAAACTTCCAATAACTAAATCATATACTAAATAGCGACCAATCTTTAAGTTCATACAAATAATAATCTCAACAGTCTTCCATAGTTCCTACTATAATAAAAAAAAAAGTGAATGCTTCATATTCAATTCTCTCCAAAACAAAACACGATTGAATTTAAATTGACGAATAATTTAATAATTATGAGTGAAATACATTATTTCATAATTGGAAAGTTAATAATAAAAACACTACTTACTCATTAATATATATTACCCTTAGAAGCTTTCATGTAAACTTACCAGTAACTAATAGAAACATTAGATTTTATAAATAGGAACTAATAAAGTTGTTGGCACTCCGTCGCTTACGACGTCGAGGGTTCCAGTTGATCCGATCAACGGAACAGCCTGCTCTTGAAATTAGCGTGGAAGTGGTTGAGCACTCCACAGACACGTGTACCCTTAACGTAGTTCTCGGGGATATTCAGTGTGACATTGTGTGACAAGGCTGACCCTTTGAATTACAGGCACAACAGAAACAGGAAGTAAGAGTGAGAGGAAGTTGTGGTGAAAGAGTACAGCAGGGTTCGCCACCATCCCCTGCCGGTGCCTCGTGGAGCTTTAGGTGTTTTAGCTCAATAAACATTCACAACGCTCGGCCTGGGAATCGAAACCGCAATCCTATGACTGCGAGTCCGCTGCCCTAACTACTAGGCCATTGCGCCTCCACTCTAATAAAGTATACTTGTAATTAACTATTATTATAAAACCTTGCTACGTTTACAGCTAAATACAAATTGTTTAAAAGAAAAAAAAACTACAAAGTATTAACGCTTACAAGGCTTTTCAGACCACGCAGTTCCGTAACCTCTAGAACTTATAAGACTATCCTAACTATTGATGACCTACGCTTACAAGGCTTTTCAGACCACGCAGTTCCATAACCTCTAGAACTTATAAGACTATCCTAACTATTGATGACCTAGTGCGTAATTATTACTTCTTCATTTGTCTCAAACAATATTGGTGACGTAGTAAGCAAATTACTTTAATTGTAAACATTCCAAATCTTTACAAATATTTGCTAAGTTGAAGATTAGATACTGCCCCATATTTATTTAAAATTTCAAGTCTCCCATCTAAACAGCGATTAAAAGTTTTAATCAATTTACCATATCTATACCCTTATTTTACTTAATGTCTTAACAGTTTATTTATTCTTTCCAAAAATTTATTAGCATTATTAATCATAGTAAGATATGGTACAATTACTAATAATAGTAAGATATATATGATTGTAAGATATAGATCATACAATTTGCCCTGCAAAAACACCATAACCGATAAATGAAGAAATTCTACTACCGAACCATGATATTGAAGCCACTTGGAAACAAAATCTTGTTTTATCGTAAATGTCAGTACATATTTCATTATTATCCTTAATTACTAAATTGACATCTCAATAATTAATATTCCTTATATTGTTTCCATTTCTGGTGGTTATAAACTCACTAGGGTCTATTTTTCTGAGTAAAAATTCAAAGAAACCATAATTAGGTATAAATATATCATCGAAGTATCTGCAGCATCCATTAAGTTTTTTTAGTAAACCAGTCTTTTTCCTTGCTTCTATCATTTGACTGTGGCCATAGTGGAGCACCACCTTGAAGGGTTTTAGTTAAACAAACCGACCCCAGGACTTATTTTTGTAAGCCTAGTACTTATTCTAATGGCCTCTTTTACCGAACCGCCAACTTACGGGGACGTAAACGCACCAACACCGGTTGTCAATCGGTAATGAAGGACAAAGACACCAACTAAAAGACACACACACACACACACATATATATATATATATATATATATATATATATATATATATATATATATATATATATATATACGACGGGCTTCTTTCAGTTTCCATCTACCAAATCCACTCACAAGGCTTTGTTCAATGGATTCTCAGCCATGAGTTTTCACTTGTTCTATCAACTGATCTCCAGCGAAGTTCGTTTAATTGCCATGTAAGTGGTTGAATATTTCACAGAAATCTGTTCTCTGGAAGTAATTACCAATTTTAATATTTTTAATAACAAATAAATATTATATATTACTATAATGTTCACGTGACTGTTGCTAAGAGGTCAAAAATATAAAACTCAGCCTTCACACTGAGTGACAAGTGTGGTCCAGTGAATTACAGGTAAACTACCTCTGACTGGCTTTCATACAGTTTCCGTCTCCTGGTTTTACACTCTATGTTTACGGTGGACTCATATTTTACCCATAATGCTGCACTGTGGGTGGATCCCGGAACCTCATGATTGCGGAACGAACGTCTTAACCGTCCGGCAACACTGCGTGCATACGAATGTATATGCGCATGCGCATGCAACGTGCCTCTATATGTATCTCTCTATATGTTTTTCAGTGTTTCCGAGTGAGTACATGCGGCGTAAATCTGAGTATGTTTTCTAGTGACAGATATATATAGAGAGAGACAGACAGACAGACTGAAGAAGAGAAATGTAGAGTGATATATAAATAAAAAGGATTTTTCGTTGTAACTGAGAGCTTTGTAGTCACTTAGAATCATTTCACGATAGATATTCTCGTCCAAAGTGATACATCTTCATAACAAACGCAGTCAAGTGTGTAAATGTAACATACTAGTTTCTATTTCAATCAACGCAAAAGAGTTTTGTCTGATGAAGTAATGCTGGAAGGATCGAAGTGATAGATTCGGCCTTCTTAATTTATATGCGAGAACTGAAAATATCCTGGAAATAATACAAAATTATATCTATACACACACACACACACACACACACACACACACACATATATAATATATATATATATATATATATATATATATATATAAATAAATAAATATATATATATATATATATATATATATATATATATAAATATATATATATATATATATATATATATATATATATATTTATTTATTTATTATTGGTTTCAGTGCTTGCTCTTTGCCTATACTGGTGTAAAGGTTTCTAAAGTCGACTACAATAACGTTACTGTATAATTTTTAAGCTAGCAAAGATTAAGGGTAATGTAGTTCTAGTCTGAATTCTGAATGTAAAGGGACCTAGCTAAATGCCATGTGGTATTTTGTCTAAAGATGTACCTACCATCCATCTCCCACAATCGTTTACATAAACACATCTTTTTTTTAATTAAGAATTCAGAACATATTCTTTTCATCAATTTTAATTACATTCGATCATATTCAGAGTGTTTTGTAACGATATTACATCAACTCCAGTCCTTGCCTATGATTCTATTTTATCGACTACGAGAACAATGAAAAGCAAAAGCTGTCCACAGCAGAATTTGAACACCGGAGAAAAAAGGCTGTAACTAAATAAATACCGTGACACTTTGTTTGACGCTCTAACGGTTCTGCCAATCGATAGAACAGCATTTTCTTCATTTTTCATTTTTTTAATTTTTTTAATTAAAAATAATGTGTCCTTATCATTTTTACGCGACTGTTGTTAAAGGATCAAGATTTATAAATATACAGGAATTTTAAAATGGCGAAGCATAGATGACTTGTTTCATTCCTCTATTCCGCATATTCTCCTCATAACCATCTTTCGTTTTACATAGCCATGTGAACACAATTAAGATACTAATATAGACTTTCAGAAAGTTAATCGCACGTTAGTGGATAAATGGGAAAATGATGTCAGACAAATGACGCAATGTGACTTGCCGACTTAATCCTCACTTGGATACACCGGTTTAAAAACATTTATAGCTATCATCACAAAGAAACTGATTCATAAATAAATGCAGAAATCAAGATAAGTTAAGAACATCGCGTTTGTACACGATGTCCTTGATTAGAGAAGTGGCGAGAGTGGCGTAAGACCGGCAGATAAGGTGAAAGGAAAAGAAAGATGAGAAAAATAAAGAGAGAAAGAGAGTAACGATAAAGGAGAATGAAAATAAAAGGGAGAGGCGGGGAAAGATAAAGAAAAATAATGAAAGAGGAGAAAGTGAGAGAGGATAAAAGATAAAGAAAAAGAAAGGAAGGAAAAGAGAGACAGAAAGAATGAAAAGATGACTAAAATCAGAAACAAAGAAAAGAGAAAGACTGAACAAAAGTACGAAAGAACGAAAGAACGAAAGACAGAACGGAGGTAAGGGAGCGAAATGGAGAAAGAGGAAGGAACATTTAGAGGAAAAAGCGAGGATGAAAGGGAGAAAGGAAGAGAGTGAGGAAAAGTGAGAGAGAGAGAGAGAGAGAGAGAGAGAGAGAGAGAGAGAGAGAGAGAGAGAGAGAGAGAGAGGGTAAAATTGAGAAGTAAGAAAATACGTAGTTTCAGTTAGCATCTGTTGGTAATCAAACGTTTTAGGTTCGGAATTGATATGGTTTGTTTATTTTTTTTTTTATTACGATTTTTGCTTGTTTCTTTATATATATATTTTTTTTTTAATGTATTAAAATGGAAAACTGCAAGCAATTCAGTATTTTAATCTCAAGGCTTATGGTTCTGAGAAGTAATTAGATTTTAGTGTAATAAAACAAAACCATTCATTTATGTTTGTCGTTTATTTTTATTTCATCTGTCTGGGGTTTTTTCTTTTTTTTTTTTTTTAGAT
>NC_142928.1:180858405-180868405 GCF_046866305.1 Octopus bimaculoides | reverse complement strand
ACCTGCCAACTATGGGCAATTGGTGACAGTCTGTATTGGCCTGCACAAATATCTCATTTTCATTGTTACCTCCTTTACATTCTGCGTTCAAATCTAGTTGGGCTCGATATAATCATGTGTATATGTATGTATATATGCTACTCTTTTTAATTATTTGAATTCTTCCAACAACGAGTGGAGTTCTAACAAAGCTGCATTGCTGGAATGTTCATAATAACAATAAGTGTTACAAGTCGAACTTTATAATAGAGTTGCTCATTTTTTTACAGTTCCGCTTACTGACTGAATTTGAAAAGTTGCTAGTCACTTTCTTTGTCTAACAATCCTAGTCATTCCAGATTGTTACTTAAACATTATCTAACATAGAGAAGTACACCAAAAATTACTAGAATAGACGTGAATTTGTAATCAGGATACAGAAGCATCAGTTTTCGAAGCAGTTGTCCATAAATATTCTCCCTCTCACTAATCTTATTGGAACTGTTCATTTCTGATTCTGACCTCAATGAATGTACATGATTTTTCTTTTCGGTCCCAAATAACTCTAACAGCTATGTTAAATTTACACTAGGCAGAAATTTTCACTGGAATCAACTTTGTTCTCTCATGCTTGGGTATTGACTGTATTTATCGCAGGGTAATCTTTCCTATGGATAACACTCTACATTGTTTTAGCAACAATATCGCGCCGCAACCACGATGACAGAGAAATATAATTTCATCGACTTTTACTGGTGCATCTTAAAATTTAAGGAGTTCAGTATTTCTTATTTCATTTGTTATCTTTATTACTATCTTCTGGACTTGCATAGCGAAAATATGACTTTCGTCATCTGAAACGACGTAACAATCCTGAGTCCATGAGAGGCTACACTTCACGTTAATGTTATTGTCATCCCGAAGTTTAAGACAATCATACTGATGCATAACCTTCTTGTGGTATGCAGAGTGTTTCACTTCCAGATCTTTCTTCAGATATGTTGGTTCTGCAATTCGGACAGACAGACAGACAGACAGATAGATAGATAGATAGATAGATAGATAGATAGATAGATAGATAGATAGATAGATAGATAGATAGGTAGGTAGGTAGACAGACAGACAGACAGACAGACAGACTGACAGACAGACAGACAGACAGGCTGGCAGGTAGTTAGGTAGGTAGGTAGGTAGGTAGGTAGGTAGGTAGGTAGGTAAGTAGGTAGATAGACAGATATATATATAGATAGATAGATAGAGAAAGAGAGAGAAAGACAGACAGACAGACAGACAGAAAACAATTTATATTATATGTGATTCCTATAGCCAAAAATCGAGAAAACATTTGTTAGAGTTTTACTATCCATGTATTGTTAAATTCTGCATTTAAAAACCTTCATTTAACAACTCGAAAATATAAATATCATTACAACGAAAATACAGTTCCATATTCACTCTAGTGGTTGTTATTTGGCGTTAGTAATGACAGAAATAGCAAAGGAGAGGGGGAGCAGTATTTTAAGGTTAGATACCTCGTTGTTTAAAAGTGAAACCTTAACAGCCAAAGCTGAAATTACTAGCGTTTCACTTAAAGATATTTTCGATGTTATTTGGCAACTGCTTTGCTCTACATGCTTTGGGTTAATTTATTGCAAAGCTTAACGCTAGAGAAATTCTCCTGAATGTATTCTCTAAAGGATTCTCCCATCTGTCTTCTGTGTTATATAGATAAAAAGCTAATTGTTGATGGTAACCGTAAACAAGAGCTAAATCAATTTCTTTGCAAATTTCACAAAAAAAAACTTGTAACTTAAAACTATTACAGTCTAAAGTGCTTGTCAAACATGCTAAACGGTGCTGTCTAATTATATTCGCGCACACATACACACATACACAAACACACATATATATTATATATGTATGTACGTATATATATGTGTGTGTGTGTGTGTGTAAGTTTGTATGTATATATAGGTATACATGTGGAGACGCAATGGCCCAGTGGTTAGGGCAGCGGACTCACGGTCATAGGATTGCGGTTTCGATTCCCAGACCGGGCGTTGTGAGTGTTTATTGAGCGAAAACACCTAAAGCTCCACGAGGCTCCGGCAGGGGATGGTGGCGAACCCTGCTGTACTCCTTCACCACAACTTTCTCTCACTCTTACTTCCTGTTTCTGTTGTGCCTGTAATTCAAAGGGTCAGCCTTGTCACACTGTGTCACGCTGAATATCCCCGAGAACTACGTTAAGGGTACACGTGTATGTGGAGTGCTCAGCCACTTGCACATTAATTTTACAAGCAGGCTGTTCAGTTGATCGAATCAACTGGAACCCACGACGTCGTAAGCGACGGAGTGCCAACAACAATAGGTATATATATATATATGTCTTTATTTATATCCATACATATTTACGCCATATCCATTAGTTCGACAAAATATAAGCTCTTTTGCCTATGCCTCTTTATCCTTCACTCTATATTTATATATATGAATTCATACACGTATGTTAATTGGGTTATTTGTTTGAATAGTGATTCGGGAGTAAAAATAAAGCCGGTCTAAGAAAAAGAGCTTACCATCATGACGAAGGGAGCCTCCATTCCTGCATTTGAAATATGGACACAAACGTTTATCTTTATGAAGGAAACATCAGACATGTGATTCAGAATTTATTTTGTCCCTGAAGACGCCGGAAGTACATAAATTATATCGAATATGTATGATTGCAAAATATTCCATTTCTGTTCGCATACATACATATATGATACACACGCGCGCGCGCGCATACGTATGTTTATGTGTTTGCGTGTGTGTGTGTGTATATATATATATATATATATATATATATATATATATATATATATATATATATATATATATATAGTATCGCATTGTTTATAAGAAAACAATCTTAGCTAGTAATTAAAATATATTTCATATTTCTATGCATCAATTCTCGTCTATACTTAAACAATTGTGAAAATTGTGAAAATAACATATGAAAAATATAAGATGCTATCCTAATTACCTCAGACATTCTTTTATAACATATATACGTATGTTTCGTTATCAGCTTACTTATTTGTTAAAGACGTGGAAAATAAATAATAAAAGGATTGGAGACTGGTGAAAAATGAGTGTAAGAGAATGAAGTCACGTTGACTGTTATGGAACACTATACAAATCTGATGAACGACATATTCCAATAGTCCATGTATCATATACTAGACACATGCGGAAGTAAAATAAAATATAAATATATTAAATGGTTTCAAATTTGGGCTTAAGGTCAGCAATTTCATGGGCGGGTTAGTAAATTACATTGACCCCCACCCAGAATTTGGCTGGAAATCAGAAAATAAGGCCGCTAAGCATTTGTGTCAGCATGATAACGATTTTGCCAGCTCGCAGCCTTCTACGTTTAGTAAATGAACACAACTCGGTCTTTGTCTACTAATTTCACTCACAAAACATCGTTTGGTCCAAAGGTTACAGAAAACCGTTATTCAAGGTGACACTGAGCAAGAATGACTCTAAACGATGTAATTGTGGAATGAGAATTTACAAAAAACAAAAGACGAAGACGAGTGTGTAAACAGCAAACAGATGTATTAGTTTAACGCTCGGGAAGTGAGAAAGTCTTTTACGTTTCCAGTCTACGCTCTTCGACAGAAAGGAACACAGAAATAAACAGGGAGAGAAAATAGAAAAAGTTTTAGTGGCTAGCGATGAATTTCTTAACGATATTCCCTCATATATTTCAGAAATAATTCATCATAGTATAACTGACTGTATTCTCAGTTGCATTCGTGTAGAAAGGAGCAAATAAATGAGAACACAAAAGGTCAAAGAAGTGAAGATGAAGTTAGACCATAAAGAGAATACACGAAGAAACAAAAACAATGTGAAAGAGAAAATATTGATGTTAAATTCTGGTACAAGACCAAGAATTTCGGAATTTAGCGGGAGGGGGTAAATCAGTTACATCGACTTCAGCTGATGCTTAATTTATCGACCCTGAAAGGACGGAAGGCAAAGTCTACCTCGGCGGAATTTGAACATCAGAGCGTAAAGACGCACGAAATACCGCTGAGCATTTTGCTCGGCGTACTAACGATTCTGCCGGCTCGCCGCTTCAATATTAGTTTCAGTTTCTGGCACAAGGCCAGCAATTTCGAAGAAAAGGTAAGTCAGCTACTTCGACTCTAGTACTCACCCAGTACTTATTTTATTGACACGGAAAAGTTGAAAAGTAAGGTCGAGCCCGGCTGAACTC
The DNA here is from genome assembly GCF_046866305.1 of Octopus bimaculoides. Classification (NCBI taxonomy): domain Eukaryota; kingdom Metazoa; phylum Mollusca; class Cephalopoda; order Octopoda; family Octopodidae; genus Octopus; species Octopus bimaculoides. The sequence continues at coordinate 180,864,147 of NC_142928.1, read as the reverse complement.
GAACATCAGGACATAAGGACAGACGAAATTCCACTAAGCATTTTTGCTCGGCGTACTAACAATTTCTGCCGGTTCACTGCCTTAACGTCTTTTAATATTGGTTTCAAATTTTGGCACAAGACCAGAAATTTGGGGTGAGGGTAAATCAGTTACTTCGACCCCAGTACTCAAAATGATACTTATTTTATCAACACCGAAAGGATGAAAGGCAAAGTCGACCGCGGTGGAATTAGAACACAAGAACGTAAAGACGGACGAAATGTCGTTAAGTATTTTACTCGGCTTGCTAACAATTCTGCCAGATTACCGCTTTAACGTCTTTGAATATTGACAAAAATATCAAAGTGTTTGTCGCAGAATTCTTCATTTCAAAGATATACAACTACTACTACTACCACGACTGCTGCTGCTGTTTCTGATATTACTGCCGCTGCGGCTACAGCTGTTGCTGCTGCTGCTGCTGCTGCTGCTGCTGGTTCTCTTTATTATTTTTTTCTTTTACGCATAACTTCCACGATAATCATTTGTGTGTTTATTTTTTTTTTCTCCAGTTAATTATCCAACATCTACATACTTTAATCAAATAAATACTTCTTATACGACCATCCAAGTAACATAGTGAATTATTTCGTAAAAGGAGCTAATTGGTTAATAATGCTTTGCGCTGCTCAGCTAATAACCAAAGTAACTATTAACATACATTACGACATTTTCAGGACTTCATTCTTATGTGAACATACCCAAATAATTGGACTATGAAAGATGAAAGAAAAAAATATTATTTGGTTTTGTTTTTGTGTTTTTGTTTTGTTTTTTTGCTTCTATTTTTTGTGTTCATTCTGTATGAATATTGGATTGCAGTTTTTTTTTTTCTTCTTCTTCTCCCCATCACTTCGCCATAAAACCAAAGTAGACTTGATTATGACCTGTACACACAGTAAATTTGCTAGATTTACCATCTGCAACAAATTATGAACATCTTTAGTATTTATAAATTGTCCCCACTATTGTTATTATTATTATTATTATTATTATTATTATTATTATTATTATTATTATTATTATTATTATTATTATTGTTATTGTCATTGTTATTATTATTATTATTATTATTATTATTATAATTGTTATTGTTATTGTTATTATTATTATTATTATTATTATTATTATTATTATTATTATTATTATTTTATGTTTGACTTTTGTTTTGCATTTGTACAAGTTGGATCCAAGTCTCACCCAGAGACCTCAAGAGACAACAAGTTAGAAGTTCATGTAGGTGTTATGCCTAGAGTACCATATATTTGGATTTGTACAGTTTTGTTCAAGTGTATGTTTAAGAAACCATAAGAAAATTATGTGTTTGCTTTAAAATTTGAGATCACATAGACAGTATTTTACGTAGGATATGGGCAGTTCCCATGAGCACTATCTTTTGAACTTCAGCCATTTTGGGGTTTCCTGGAATCTGATCTAGGTAGTAATCAGCCCGTTTCGCTGTCATTCCCAGGGCACCTATGACAATAGGTATTGTTTTCGTCTTCAGATTCCACATTTTGCTAATTTCTATTTCAAGATCTTTATATTTGCTCAGTTTTTGGTAGGTCTTGACAGATACGTTTATATCGATTGGGACAGTCATATCAATGAGGAGGCATGATTTTTGTCTGAAGTCTTTCAGTATGATGTCTGGCCTATTTGCGTCTATCTTTCTGTCAGTTTGAATGGTGAAGTTCCAGAGGAGTGCAATATGATCATTTTCAAGTACTGGGGGTGGTTTGTGTTCCCACCAGTTTTTATCATGGGGCAAGTCCAGGTTTTTGCATATTACCCAGTGAATATATTGTGCAGCTCTATCATGCCTGTTGAGATACTCTGTAGGCGCAAGCAGACTGCACATGGAGACAACATGATCGATGGTCTCATTTTGTTGTTGACATATACGACATAATGGGGAGCTGCCGTTCTTTAATATGTTGGCCTGGTAGTTCTTTGTAGGTAGGCATTGATCTTGGGCTGCTATGATAAACCCCTCTGTTTCTGATTTCAAGCCACAGGCCATTAACCATTGGTGGGTAAGGGCTTTGTCAATATCTGCATTATTCGCTCTCTTTGGGTATTTGCCATTGAGAGGTTTTCCATGCCATTTTTCAGTCATAATAGCTAAGGCAGCAATTTTAGCACGGGTTTTCAAGCGCTTAGCTTTTTCTGCAGGTGTTTCTAGTTCGTCTAATTCTTGAATTTGTTGCAATTGGAATTCACTTAGATATTCCTTTGCCTGTTTTGTTACTGAGTAAGATGCTTTCTTGCTTTCATATTTTAAGACAAGTTTTAGCATCCAGTCCTCAGAGTTTTTCAGATAGGTGTCTAGGCCAATTGTGGCTACCTTCATTGATAATGCCAGCTGTAAAAGTCCTCGGCCTCCTTCTTTTCTCGGCAGATAAAGACGTTCTATATCTGCCTTAGGGTGGTGCATTCTATGCATTGTCAACAGTTTTCGTATTTTTCTGTCAACATTACATATTTCAGTAATTGACCAGTTAACGATGTTGAAACTGTAAGTCACGACTGGTATGGCTAGAGCATTGATCGCTTCGATCCTGTTTCTCGCGTTCAGCTCTGTCTTCAGTATTGCTCTCACCCTGCGATAACATTCTCTTCTGATCCTTTCCCTCATCACTGAGTGCTTGATATTGTCCCCTTCAATTACCCCTAGGTATTTGTAGCTCTCCGCTGGTTCTAACTCTTTTATGACATTTTGCTGGTCAAGGTTCACATTAGATGTATTTGTCATTTTTCCTTTGATAAAGGTAGCTTTTGCACATTTATCAAGGCCAAATTGCATCCTGATGTCATCACTGAATTGTTTAACAATCGCTAGTAGGCCTTTGAGTTGTTGGTCATTTTTTGCAAAAGAGCTTTAAATCATCCATGTAAATGAGATGATTTATATTTTTATCAAATATTTTATAACCATACTGTGCATCATTGAGCAATTTTGAGAGCGAAGAGGAGTGGTGATAGTGAGTCACCCTGGAAAATGCCACATGAAATTCTTACATCTCCAGCATTTAGAGATTCATTGTCATTGTTCAACATCAGTGTGGTTCTCCATGATCTCATACTTACAGATAAAAAGTTTCGCAGAGTAGGAGCTATTTTATACATTTCCAGACATTTCCTAATCCAGCTATGTGGTAGGCTATCAAAGGCCTTTTTATAGTCTATCCAGGCTATTGACAAGTTTTTGTGTCGCTTGTGACAATCTTCTAAGATCATCTTATTGATGAGTAGCTGATCTTTACAACCATAAGATCCACGTTTACATCCCTTTTGCTCATTAGGGAATATGCTACTTTCTATTAAAAAACTATAGGTGTACTCGGTTAGGACAGATGTTAGTGTCCTATACATTGTTGTTAAGCAGGTTATGGGGCGATAATTTTTTGGTTCGTTTGTTTCCTCATTTTTTGGAAGCAGGAATGTTAAACCATTAACTAGCCAAGAGGGCATCAAACTAGGATTTTGCAAAACTCGTTGTAAAGTTTTGTTAGCAGTTCATGGCTTTCTGGGAAGGCATTCAACCAAAAGTTAGGAATTTTATCCTTTCCTGGAGACTTCCATTTGCTTGACCTCCTGAGAGCAGATCTTATATCTTCTACCCTGACCCCCTCCCACTTTTGCTCCTCTAAGGAGTCTAGGTCTGTAGATATTCTATCAATCCAAGGGGCCTTTTCATTGTGTGTTTTATCTTCTGCCCAGATTTTATTCCAAAATTCTTGCACTTCTTCTTTTGATGGGACAGACTTTATTGTTACTGGTGTTTTCGCTATCTTCCTGTAGAAATTTTTGGGGTTATTTTTGAACATGTTATTATCTCGGAAGAATCTAACACGCTTTTCATACCTTGCTATGCGGGCAGCTTTAGCACATACCTTTTGCTTGATGGTTTCTATGGTGGCATCAATGTCAACTATGGTTTTCATATTATATTTTTTCTTTAGTTTATGGGTCTTTGTAGGTTTGATACTCTTGTCAAATTTAAGGTTTTTCAAACATTCTATGTCAGATCTAAGCAGCTTAATTTGGTGTTGAATGCGTTCTTGCCAAGAAGGCTTTTTGTGGGAGTGTTGTCTTTTTCTAATCTTTTCACCACATAGAATCGTTGAGATTCTTGCGGATGCATAGTACAGGTGGTTGAGATCTGTAATATCAACATCATTAGCTGAAATTATATCCTTAAGTGCAAGGCGGATTTTACCAATTATTTTCAGGTTTTGGTTAGAATTGCGAATTTTGGGGAGAATGTCGCGTTCATTCATACTAGTTTCTTTAATTTTCAGCCATTCAATCATGATTTGATTTTTTAGATCATGTAGTTCTGTTGCGTCGATTTCTGTATGACTTCTTTCATCTATTTGATTTTCACCTGCATTAGTGTTTATGGTTGGTTCAGAGAGTATTTCACTTTGCCTATCAGTTACCTTAACTCTTTCAATCATTACTGTATTTTCATCAGCCTTGGGCTGGTTTATAATTATTTCCTCTGTACTATCTTCTTTAGCTGCAGTTTCATTCTTTTTATCCTTTACTGCTTGCTTAATTTGGTCAATCTCTACTTCAGTTAGTAATGTTTCTTCTGACGTTGGCAAGTTTGTTACTGTCTATGTAGGGTCTTACTTCAAGGTGTTTCTGTCTCCAGTTTAAGTAGGTTTGTACAGTATTAGATTTATCTGTAGGGAAATATATGGCATGGTAGAAGGCTGTAAGAACTTCTTTATTATCTTCCCTAGACCATTTTTCATACTTTTTCTTTTGGTTATTTGATGACGAGCATGGATGGCCATCTGTTGGAATATTCCGGTTGTGGGGTACTTCCAGCTCCTGTGTGTCGGGAAGATTTGAACCAGTAGCAGATTTCTCGTCTCGGATTTGGTTCATTATCCGAGTAAGTGGTCCTTTATAATCCGGTCTATGACCATTGCGGTTTATATTTTGTTTTATTAACAGTGAGGCATAACAAGCTTCGACGTTGACGCTAGGGGACGGATCTGTCTGCTTAGGGTACATTTTTTGAGACAACACCGTCTCCGAGCTCTCGTGACGTAGCTTCTTAAGGCTAGCAGATCTATTTCGAGTAAGTGGCCCTTCGTGATTCGGTCGATGACCAATCTGGTTTGTGATCTGCCTTGTTATCATTGAGGCATGACGAGCTTTGGCGTTGACATTAGGGGACGGATTTGTCTGTTTAGGGTCAGTTTTTTGAGACAACACCGTCACCGAGTTCTCAGCATGTAAACATTGCTCGTAGCGTAGTTTTTTAAGGCTAGCAGATCGGTATTCATCTGTATTTTTTTTGTTGATAGATTTATCTCCGAGCATAGTGTATGTTTTTGTGTGTGTGTGTGTGTGTGTGTGGCGTTTTAAACTTATGAATGGTTCACTGTCTGTGTTTGTTCACAAAATGAAAATAAATAAAGAAGAAAAAAAAAAAGTTTTGGTTTTGCTTCGTTTGTGATATGTGTTTTCGTGTGCGTGAGTGTGTCCTGTGATTTTCACGTAGTTGTGTAAACATTAAGATGCATGTGTAGTTCTATGGGTATCAAAACGTATATATCATTGTGTACACGTTCGAGTGTACGCGTAATTATTCAATATATGTACTTACTATTTTGTTCCATTTCTTTTTTATATAGTTTGTAAACTTTCCGGTGTTGGTTTTGCGTGTGTGATCGCACGTGT
>NC_142928.1:180840905-180853405 GCF_046866305.1 Octopus bimaculoides | reverse complement strand
TAGACTTATATTATTAGAAAAACGCACTGCCTAAAACCATCTCCATTTAATCCGTTTCAGAGCGCTTTGGAAGCGATGGAAATGAGCACAATCCCTTTCTCCAAACCAAGCCAATAACCAAAACAACGACTAGTGTATTTGATTTTGTTTCCTATGATTATGAGTTTACAACTGTTATAAACATATTTAATAAAATACGTATTGTCTCTCATATTCAACATATTTTTAGTTCTTCATCTAATTTTCGTAGACATTTATATTCAATTTTCCAGTGGCAGCTTTTGTTAATTATAAATTAAGATTTGTATAATAGTTTATATCATTTTGTTGTGTACACACACATACACACACACATTCACACACACACACACACACACACACACACACACACACACACACACGCACACACACACGCACAGACACGCATACGCACAAACATATATATATTGTGTACTGTACATATATATAGCGTAATTAAATTAATTTTTTATTTAGATATGAATAAATTAGATATTGAAGAATGTGCCTATTCTAATTGAACAAATTCTGCTTCAGTATATGTATAGATTAAATAACGTATAATGCTTTCACTTGTTTGCGTCTCTACTGTTACTAGTTTGCAACAAACTGCATGATACTCTAGACTACATCAAATACAATAATTTGCCGCTTAATAAAATTTTGCTTCTTGCCTTATAATAAAATTTATCACTTACGTTGATAAAAACAATTTTAAACAACAGTTTAAAGTTTCGTTTTTTTGGTTCTCGTCTCTGAGAATTGGTACTTAGCTGATTGTATAGCTCATCCAGTAAAATGATACTGCTTCCATAACTATTTCGCTAATTTCAAAGTTCCACTCATGAAGCTAATTCAAAAGGAAACGCAGAAAAATTTCAGAATAAACAGCACGTACGCAAACCCAGGTCACACATACATACACACACACACACATGCACACACACACACTCACAAATACACACACATACACAAATACACACACACAGATTCCTCCGAAATATTACGACAATCCAGTGTCTGAAATATCTTACGCTCCTCGACATTTCTAACTGAGCATTAATAACATAAATCTTTGAGAATGTTTCCAAAGATTATGTTCAGTGATTTTCCTACTTTGTCTAGTTTGAAATAAGAAAAATAAATGGAAAATACCTGGATGACATTATTGTGTTGAATATTTCATTTCACTGAGGTCAATTTCTAAAATACTGAAAAAGAAGGAAATTCTTTGGTGATATTATTCTTAAGAAAATGGTCGGATAAAGTGATTAGTGTGCCATTTGGAATCAATAAACACTATAGTTACCAAAGAAGATTAAATTTACAAGAGCTAACAGAGTCAGTAAATTAGATGTATCAAATAATATCATAAACGTAATGACAAAACAAAAGGAGTTTGGCAGGGTCATGATAACTGCTAATCATTTCTAATTGAAATCTAGCCAATCCCATGGGCGTCTTTTATTTCGAAGTAATCTAGAAAATATCAACTTAGGCGTCACAGGTTTCAGATATGCTAGCAATTATCATAATATAAAGGTGGAATTACTCTTTGGATAGGTTTTATCATATATTCAAAGGTTAAAATACTTGGTGATCCTGAAGAAGGTAATCAAGGTTTCTGACTCGGATATGGCTTTGTGAAGAATATGGAATCAATAAATCGGTCATCGGAAATTACAGGGCTCTGTATGTGAAACGCGATGGATTTTAGAAACAGTAGTGGTACTGGTGGTGCTGGTACTGGAGAGGTACTTGCATAGCAAGTAACTTGATCTGTGAGCGTGTGCTGAAACAAAAACAGCTGCAGCGTGGAAGGTGCTTATAAGCCATTTAAAAACATACAAAAACCGTTAGATTCACTTCAACATTTAAATTTAATTTGTCAAAATATTTTCGTCGCTTTGAATACCGCGACCTGTTCACTGACAAAATTCCGTGCTGCATCTCTCTCTCCCTCGTTATATATATATATATATACATATATATATATATATATATATATATATATATATATATATATATATATATATATATATATATATATATATATATATATATATATATACATATATATATATATAAATTCATGAGTGATAAATATCGGTGCCTTGTTGTACCACTCTTATGAATTTATATATATATATATATATATATATATATATGTGTGTGTGTGTGCGTGTGTGTGTGTGTGGAAGCGCAATTGCCCAGGGGTTAGGGCAGCGGACTCGCAGTTGTAGGATAGTGGTTTCGATTCCCAGACGGTATGTATTAAGTGAAAACACCTAAAGTTCCACGAAGCTCCGGCAGGGGGTGTGTAGCGAACCCTACTGTACTCTTTCACCACAACTTTCTCTCACTTTTTCTTCCGGTTTCTGGTGTACCTGTAATTTCAATGGGCCATCCTTGTCACGCATCGTGTCACGCTGAATCTCCCCGAGAACTACATTAAGGGAAGACGTGTCTGTGGAGTGCTCAACCACTTGCACGTTAATTTCACGAGCAGGCTGTTCCGTTGAACGGATCAACTGGAACCCTCGTCGTCGTAACCGACGGAGTGCCACGATATATATATATATATATATATATATATATACATATATATACGGTAAGAGCTCTAAAGGGAAAGAAGAGAGAGTGAGACATAAATAGAAAAAGTTAGAGGAATATATACACATATACATAAGTGTTTTTTAATCAAGCACTTTTGTTCTGTAGGTGTTACGGCAGTTGTTCTTGTTCTCATTATGTTGTTGATTCTATTGCTGCTGATACTCACCTCTTTGTTGTTCTGTTGCTAACGTTTTTTTTTAAGATATCTCATTACATATACCTGGAACATTCTTTTTGAAGATTTGACCTTATGGAGCCCACGCGACTGGGTGAATTTTTATGGAAATTGAATAGACCGAATTCATTTCCATATTTCTATTCAATGGACTGATTGTATGAGAGCGCCGAATGTCGGCAGCTATTTTCCCTAAAACCAATGATTGCCATTATACTCTGGCGAAAATTCCTGTAGACGCGTATTACTGTTCAGACGAGATACCAATCAGGAGGCGAACGAACGCTTATTTTAGAAACATTAAAACAAACGTTGTTTCATAATGTCTGTGAGAAAGAAAACAGAAAAAGCAAGTTCTCTCTCTCTCTCTCTCTCTCTCTCTCTCTCTCTCTCTCTCTCTTTCTCTCTCTCTTTCTCTCTCGCGCCCCATCTTTCTCTCTTTCTCTCTCGCTCCCTCTCTCACTCCCTGTCTCTCTCGTTTTGTCACACACGCGCACTCACACAAACACACCACCACACACATAGAAACACATACATTTGCACATTCCTTCTCCTTCCCCCCTTCATTACCTTTCATTAACTCTTTTTATCACCCATTTTCTCATATTCCCTCTTTTCCTCTGTACAAATTCATACGTGTGTTTGTGCGTGAATGTGTGTGTGTGTGTGTGTGCGCGCGGGGGATTGGGGTTGTATGTGTGGGTGTGTGTTTATGTACAGAGAAATGGTTTAAGAAAGAAAGGTGAGAAAGATGGAGGTAGAGTGAATGATTCAAGAAGAGATACTAAGATAGCACATACAAAAAAACTTACGTAATGACACACACACAGATACAAACATACGCACACACGTATATATTATATTTATATACACTCGCATGCGAGGGCTTACCCAAAAAATAATGCAAAAGAGGGCGGAACTCGTTTAAATTGTCTGTTCTTGTAGAGTAACTCTGTCAATACAACGGAACTCTTCCTCATCGTTTCCATCACAAGCGATGTATTTGCGCCATCTTTAAACCGAATTTCTAAATACTTCCTGAAAACATCTGTCTGTGTACTGTTGTACTGGCTTTCATTCGGCTGTTTTCATCTCGCTCAAGTCATCAGAGTTGACGACTGGCTCTCATGGACCGAAAAACAAGTCGGATTGTACAGTAGCTCTATGTTGGCTGGAAAACCATTGCGCAGCCTTATTTGTCAGACTGTTTTCGTATTCAATCTCTTCCTCATAATCATTAGGGGTTCTCAACCATCTATTGCCTATGGACTTCCTTTATTACTATTCTGTTATTGTGGACCTCCAAAGCCATTCATGATTTAAAATCTAGTTTTCCTATTTTGTTTTTTCTCACGTTAACTTCTACATGTTGAACTATGTAAAATGTTAGAGAAAGAAGCCTTGCTGTTTCTTGCAATACGTACTGATAAATACATTTAAAGCAATTTTTTTTTTAAGGGCCTTTAAAATACTATTTTGTTGCGTGCTCTCCCACATCCAAGTATTATATTAACCTTCAGGGGCCCTATGGATTTCGTTTGAGAACCTTTGTCTTAATAGCTTCTTTAAGCTGACTGAGAGTTTTCACATACTCGATGTTTCGTTGAATCAAGGGTAAAAGTGCCAAAACGATTTTTATGTCTCTTCTCGACAACATTCGCACGTAAATTAATTAGCGAAATCTACAACATGACACACGCTTGAAAGTGTCGGCTTCACCTTTTCTGTGTATATACGAAATTGGCACACTGCAGATTACGACGACGAGGTTTCCACTTGATCCGATTAACAGGACAGCCTGTTCGTGAAATTAACGTGCAAGCGGCTGACCACTCCAAAGACATGTGCACGCCTTAACGTAGTTCCCGGGAAGATTCAGCGTGACACAGAATCTTTGAAATACAGGTAGAACTCATTTTTGCCAGGTGAGTGGACTGTTGACTGAAATAAAGTGTTTTGCTCGAGGAGACAACGCATCGATGGTTATCGAACTCACGACTTTACAACATGAGCCGAATGTCCTAACCACGAAGCCACATTTAGTGTATATACATACACACAAATACACACTCACATACACACGAACACACACATATATATATATATACATACATACATACATTTCATACATTAGTTACATAGAGACATACATACACATGAACGTGTTCATACGCGTGTTTGTGTACGTTTAATTTTTGCAAGGAAATGACCGTTACTCCAGAGTCTAGCCGGTTATGGCTTGGGTAGATATTCTTGGAGGGTAACTTTCTAGGTACAATCCCATGGTCATTCATGACCGAAGGTCTTTACTCTTTACGGACGGTTATCGCTTATACTCTAAAATAGTTGCTGTTGAAGTCGTTTACAATTCAGCGAGATTTGTATATAAATCCCATTCTTAAGATCAGGTAAATGCTCCACCGACATCGCTCTGAGCAAGACAGAAAACAATAAAAAATAGTTGCACGTACACATTCCTGTTTAACACAGTTTTTGTTACACAAAATACGTCCGATTTTTCTTTTGTATTACTTTTTACTCTTTTACTTGTTTCAGTCTTTTGACCGTGGCCATGCTGGAGCACCGCTTTTAGTCGAGCAAATCGACCCCAGGATTTATTTTTTGTAAGCCTAGTACTTATTCTATCGGTCTATTTTGCCGAACCGCTAAGTTACGGGGACGTAAACACACCACCATCGGTTGTCAAGAGATGTTGGGGGGGACAAACACAGACACACAAACATATACACACACATACACATATATATACATTTTTTTTTAACCCCCCCCCTCGTCCCCCTTACATTATATTCATTATTCTCTTGTTATTAGACTTACTTTTTTCTACTTTTTATCTCACCACTACCTACACGCACAAATACCCACACACCTTACATATATACCGCCCACATACATATACCGCCCACATACATGACAAACATACATACGCGCCCTCACACACACATAGCCGAACGCACATATATACACACACACACCCTTATAACGCGCACGCCTACATACACAGCCGCATACACATGCACACACATACACACAGGAGTGCACACACAAAATAACACACATACCTGGCACACATACGCACGCACACACATAAACATACACATACACACCTCTCACATACATAAAACCACACACACACACACATACACACATACACGACACACATACACATATACACACAGGCACACATACACATATACACACATGCACACACACCTCTCACATACACAATACTCACTCATATACATAACACATACGCACGCACGAAAACATACACAATATACACATACACGCACGCACAAAAAATATACACACACGCGCACACGGAAACACATACAGACATACATAAACACACACACACCCGTACCTAACACTCACAATCCCACACACACACGCACATCCACACATATACACACACACGCACACACCCACATACACACACACTTCTCACCAACACTACACACTCACACAGACACGCATACAATCATACACACATGGGCATAAACAACACACGCATATACAATAGCAAACGCACGCACACACACGTACACAGCAACGCACATACACACAACATACACATACACACAAACACACACGCACGCACAGAAAACATACACATACACACACGCGCACATACAAAATACACACACACACGTACACGTACCTAACACCGACAACCCCACACAAACACGAACACACACACACCCAAACAACCACCTGTTGACCTTCTACCTACACTGTCTACAGCGTCCACTAACCAGTCCTGCTACTAATTTCTTCCACTACGTCATACACACACACACACACACACAAACACACTAACAGATAAACCACCAAACCATGCACACACACACACACACACACACATGCATACGCACACACACGTTCTGTTATCACACACACACTCGCAGACTTTCGCACGCGCACCGATATTCATCTCCCTTTTTCACTCTCCTATCTTAGAAAGAACTTTTCCCCCACCACCTCCTCTTCCGCTCTTTTCATCATGTAACCTCGTGGGCATCGGTACCATTTTCCTCTTTCTCCGTTCTTCCATTCTCCGAACTTTCCATCTTTCCGACGAAGGGCTACGCCCGAAACGTCATACACTCTCTCTTTCCTTTCCTGAGCGTCCAATAATACTATCCATATCACGTCCTCACTTTGTTGTTTTTTTGTTTTTTTGTTATTGTGTTTTTGAACTATATATATATATATATATATATATATATATATATATATATATATACATACATACATACATACATATATATATATATATATATATATATATATATATATATATATATATATATATATATATATATATGGTTGGGAAACAAGCTACTTACCACACAGCCACTCCTGCGCCTGTATTGTTTACCTTTTATCAATTCATGTCTGTAGAATCTCTGCTGTTAATTTGAATTCCTCAAATAGACAATATTTCTTGAATAGTTACCCTATGACAGACCCACCTACAGTTCTGAATACATTTACGAAATTGAAAATACCACGTACAGGACATTTCGTGTTCTATGAGCAATATAGTCCTCTTCCTATAGTTGTCGGAGTCAGAAGCCCAAGGGATCTGTGATGTTACATGCATGATTTCTTGAGGTATGCGAGTAGCGAGTCTGCTAAGAAAGATCCACGCGAATATTTTTGGTGCTAATTGTGGAAGTAAGATTCCACTATAATGTGTAAAATCTATTCTGTCCCCTCTTGGAAAATTCTGAAAATGATAGTACCTTGCGTTACTGGTAGTGTCGATATCCCTATCATACTTTAGAGAGCAATTTGTGTATGCAGTCGGTAAAGCCGACTCCATCTTTTCTCAGATTTCAGCTATACTTCCACCCACGCCAGATCATGTCTTTTATTGGAATCTAATGAACTGGTAGAGCACTGTCGAGTGTTGGTGCTGAGTGACATTCAGTGCATTGAGTAATTGCTAAAACTACATTTAGCTCGTTTCTTCAATAGGTTCTGACCGTTTAAAAACACGTTACTTTTATGAAGTAACTTTAGAGAGTTAAAGGCCTTCCTATGGGTGTCTCTAATGAATTTGTGTGTGTGTGTGTGTTCTGTATAGAAGCCCTTTTATATCATTCCTATGTGTGACGCGATGCAGTTCTTCTGCTTTCTGCTACCACCTCGTACTACGGACTTTCTGCTACCACCTTCTGGTATCAATTTGTGCATTTCTTTCTCATTTCGTATCAGTCTGCCATTATCTTTTAATAATCATGACCTATCAAGTACTCCTAGCATATATTACTCTTTCATGTGCTGGATTTAGTTCTGTAGCATTATTTTCAATTTAACATCACCAGGAGCATCCAATAATTGTGTTTCGGTGAAACGCTCCAATGGCAGTTTTAATCCTGTCGCTCACAGTTTGTCAAAGACACGACCATTCATTGTCAATCATCAGATCTTCCTGTATGCCCCAGTGAAAAAGTAGTGTGTATGAAGCTTTTCTGTGTCGCTTGATAGGTTTAGTAACATCCTGACAGCTATGCTTCTGATGTATGATCGGTTCAGTAGATTTAGCCAAGCATTGCCCTTATGTTGTGAATGTCCATTTTCTCTTGCTGTTGTGTAATGAAAGAATCAATTCTGTCTTAATATATGGAGTATTTGTGTTGAATTACATTCTGTCTTGCATTCGAACGGTATTTAGCATGTTTAATTTGATTCATTACATCTTATTTGCCAGTAAATGTGGGTCACGTTCTATAGCTTTTCCTTATCTAGGAGTTGAAGTGTCTCATTAGAAGCGATTTGTCTATACGAGGGATGATGTGTAATGAATGTGCAAACTGGCAATAATAGAAATCTTCTATTGTGATTTAACACAGAGTATATACATTGATTAATGTAGCATTGCAGTTCCTTGCCTATGGCAGTTACACTAACATGATTCTTTTACTTACTTACGGAGTGACGTAGCATTTTTCCGAACTTCGGTGCTCTGCTGTTCCTTATGGCGAATTCAGTTCTCGATTATTTTGGTAATTTCCTGATTTGATAATCCTAGTTGTATGGAATGCATTCCATACAGTCAGATTACCTGAATCAGGAAATCGTCTTTTGTATAAAATTTCTATATTTATGCATTACATTACCTCTGACGTTTTATTGCATAAATATATGATTAACATGATTTATTGCTTTTTATTGGATAATTTCTAGTAATGGATAAGATTTAGCCGTTAATTATTATTGGTGTTTTAGTGTAACACCGTTTAGATGTCATACGCTAATACGGCAACATAAGCATAAAGGAAATTATAAAATAGACTGAATATATATATGTGTGTGTGTGTGTGTGTGTGTGTGTGTGTGTGTGTGTGTGTGTGTGTGTGTGTGTGTGTGTAAATATATATATATATATATATATATACATATACATATACATATATATATATATATATATATATATATATATATATATATATATATATATATATATATATATATATATATATATATATATGTATGTATGTATGTATGTATGTATGTATCCATCCATGTATGTATGTATAGGAGCACTCCGTCGGTTACGACGACGAGGGTCCCAGCTGGTACGATCAACGGAACAGCTTGCTCGTGAAATTAACGTGCAAGTGACTGAGCAATCCACAGACACGTGTACCCCTGACGTAGTTCTCAGGGAGTTTCAGCGAGACACAGAGTGTGACAAGGCCCTTGGAAAAGCAGGTACAACTCATTTTTTCCAGCTGAGGAGACTGGAGCAATGTGGAAAAAAATGTATTGCTCAAGGGCATTAACGCCTTACAATCTAAGTCACGCGCCTTAACACACACACACACACACACACACACACACTGACACACACACACACACACAAGACATATATATATATATATATATATATAAATTATATATACTACTTCTGTATATTGATTATAACTATTTATAGAACATTTATAAACCATTTTTGTGAATAATAATGATAAATATTAATGGAGAGTAGGTATGATTATTTTAGTACGATTATTTTGGTAACAATATTTTGGTGCATTAAAAGTTATATGAATTTAGATTCGTAACATCGTGTGTTTAAATATATTACACTATTTGTTGGGAAGATGATCAACATGGACAACACCGCACTTCTCCTATAATATATGTAACAATCCTTAGATAATATCTTCGGTTTTATCATTGTAGATGTTACAATTGACAGTTTTCAGTAATTAAATGACAAATATAATCTAATTACAATATTCTGACTCCTTTTTCAGAAAATAAAATAATTTAGCTATGAGTAGTTTTACCTTAATTTTTTATGATTATTATTATCGTAATTTTTTGTCAACATACCTCGGGTTACCAGCTTGATTTTTTAAATTCTAATTTGATTTAGATTTAATTTAACTCCCGTGATAACCTAAGGCGGATTTGAATTAAATAGGGTAATTTACATATGCCTATTTTTACGTAGTTTTATCTTTTGTGTGAAGGGTTTGGCATTTGTTTTCCATTTGTTTATTCAACATTTATACTTAGATATTAGATTGACAATAACTATGAGTGTATTCTGCTCGACGTTCTACGAATTTCCCTGTCAAACCACAGCCCTTAACCGATACTTCATTTATCGATCCAAAAACATGAAAAGCAAAAGGAAGCCTTGGAAATATTTCAGAACTATTACAAATATCACAAAGCATTTTCCTGAACGCTCTAATAAACCTGTCAATCATTCGCCCATGTATTTGCATGTATGCATGTGTGTGTATCGATATGGATGCTAGTGTGTGTGTGTGTGTGTGTGTGTGTGTGTGTGTGTGTGTGTGTGTGTGTTTGTGTGTGTGTATGTGCGTGTGTGTGTGCATGTGTGTTTGCGTATATATGGCATGCACGTAAGTATAAATCCCAATATATACCTCAAAAATAAAGGAACTAACGCTTTCTAGAAAGCATTAGCTCCTTTTATTCGTTTTACAAAAGTTATTAAGGTAAGCGGTTATGGAATTGTGTTTACTTAAAATAAATTAAACGAAAAGTCACCTATACGATTTCATAATTTCGTAACGATAACTATTCACTTCCGAATAAAGGACATTCGATATGATTTAACATAGTTAAAATTCACGAAACAAAAACATTTATAGTGATTTTGCTACTATTTCAGTTAACGGTTTTTGTACCAAGTTTGACAGATTCCATCAACTGAAATAGTAGCAAAATCACTGTAAATGTTTTTGTTCCCTGGTTTTTATCTATGTTAAATCGTATTGAATATATGTACAATACTCGACAGTTATCTCCATGTATATTATATATATATATATATATATATATATATATATATATATATATATATATCCGTGAGAGTTAGAGGCTGGGAAGCCAACCAACTAAGGAATAGTGCTTATCCAATATACTGCTGGTAGTGTGCCCAATTATTAATACCTAAGTGCTGGTAATTGCGTGGTAATTTCACAATCGAGCGTCATATATGGGTGTCGGCAAAAAGTGGTTTGCCCTTAATCTATACGGCAAAAAGAAAATGGAGGGGATACAAAAATGACACACACCAGCCGGTACATATTCTGGAATAAGTAGACATAATAGAATGTCTACAGTTAGAGAGACAGATAGATAGACTGATAGTCAGACAGATAGGGAGATGGATGTGGTAAAAGAGAGAGAGAAGGGCCATTGTATATATTTACACGTATACATATACACACACACACACACACACACACACACACACACACACACACACATAGATAGAATAGAGACAGCTGATGAAGGGATATTCCAAGGGGCTTTCCGTTTTCCTATGTGTTCGTTCCGTTGTCTGTAGTTTATTGTTCTAACGTCCTGTACCCTGATATGCATGTATATACACATGTAGATGTAAGTATGTACATATATGTGTGTATACATGTATATATATTCTTTGTATTATATATATATATATATATATATATATATATATATATATATATATATATATATATATATATATATATATATATATATGTATATATATTCTTTTTACTCGTTTGACTGCGGATATGCTGGAGCACCGCCGTCTGAAAGTATCTTTACCTAGCGATGGCGTTGCATATTTTCTTACCAACAAAGTTAACGATAGAATCCAAAGGATACCACACTTGACCACATACCTAATCCAAAACACTCACCTGCTTAATGATTTAGTGGGATGTACACATTCCTTAAGAAGGCTTAAATAATTTCTTAGGTTGACTGAAACTATGATTACAAGCATTCATTCAAATTACTTAAAATAACTTAAACTTAATAACACAAAACATTTCTTTTTATTTTCATAGGGCATAAATAAATCTAATTACTTCACAAATGATTGTTTTTGTCTTTTAGGGACACATAGCCCCGTTGTGCTTGTTAATGAAGAAAATATTTGTTTTTCCAGTTGGTTTAACATAATTATGCAGGCCTATAAGTCGAAACCTTTGCACAATGCCTGTTGCTATTTTCATACCCATAATGTCATGGTGTGACTATCCGCCTGGTTAATTCAGTATTATGATTGCCTCAGTACACGTTGCCAAAGGAGTGAATCATAAAATTTGTTATAATATTATTATGATGCATTGTATGTTAATATATTTATGTATATCAGAAAGTTTTGAAAATTAGGAAA
>NC_142928.1:180833405-180835905 GCF_046866305.1 Octopus bimaculoides | reverse complement strand
AAATTTGTCGTTCATTCTTCTGAGATTAATAAATTATAATAAAGTATAGGTGCAGGAGTGGCTGTGTGGTAAGTAGCTTGCTAACCAACCACATGGTTCCGGGTTCATTCCCACTGCGTGGCACCTTGGGCAAGTGTCTTCTACTAGAGCCTCGGACCGACCAAAGCCTTGTGAGTGAATTTGGTAGACGGAAACTGAAAGAAACTTGTCGTATATATATATATATATATATATATATATATATATATATATATATATATATATATATATATATATATATATATATATATACATGTATGTGTATATGTTTTTGTGCCTGTGTCTGTCTCCCAAACATCGCTTGACAACCGATGGTGATGTGTTTACGTCCCCGTAACCTAGCGGTTCGACAAAAAGAGACCGATAGAAAAAGTACTAGGCTTCCAAAGAATAAGTCCTGGTGTCGATTTGCTCGACTAAAGGCGGTGCTCCAGTATGGCCGCAGTCAAATGACTGAAACAAGTAAAAGAGTAAAAGAGTAAAGAGTAAAAGCGTATTAAAGTCAATTTTACTATCATCTCCACAACACCTACAAAAGATAAGTTCTTTTATGAATTAATGATAGAATTTGGTATACTCTAATATCCATTCTTCAATGTTGCTCGGATCTATTTCAAAACGGGGGCACCAGTATTTTCTTAACGAAACACTAACGAAACACTTTGAAACTTGGGACACTGGTAGAATGGGTCATATAAAACATCTTTTTCTCTTAGTCTTCTTAACAAAAAAACGTACATCGCAAGTTATTCCATGTTAAAGTTGTCGTATTTCTGTAATTTCAACCAATCACTGACGTCTATTCAGCTCAATAGAGTTACTGCTGAGCAGTCATAAAAATGTTATTCCCTGTGACATATTTCATCCGGTTTAATCGTAATTTATACGCATATATTGTTTATATAATAAATTACGCTGTGCGTATCTATGTGTGTAACAATTTTAGAGTTCGGATTCTCGAGTTAGTGTTAGTTTTAGGGTTAGGGTTACGGTTACGGTTACGGTTAACAGTCTAGTTAGGGTTAGGGTTACGGTTACGGTTACGGTTAACAGTCTAGTTAGGGTTAGGGTTAGGGTTAGGGGATTAATACGATATACACCGTTACAGCGCTAACTGTTTTCAACTGAATAGACGTCAGTGATTAGTAGAAATTATCGAAATAAGACAATTTTTTACATGAAATAAATTCGAATACAAAAATTTTTTTCTGTTCTATAACACAAAATAGATAAGTATACGAAGTTTGAAAGTCTTTCGGTACCAAAAACACTACATAAAACATAAATGAAAACTGGTGCCCCCGTTTTGAAATAGATCCTGTTGCTCTAAAGGAACAGAATCTTCAAAAGATCGCAGTTCGTTATTAATTTACAAATGTACTTGTTAGTAAAGCAGTGCACAGCACACAAAACGCTTAATCATAGAGTAACGGGTATGCACGAGAGAAAGCGGGGAGCGAAAATTAACCCATCTCGGTGAAGCATTAAGTTTACTGAAAACTGACAAGCCATTTGTTAGTTTTCAGTGTTAGTATTATAATACAATAAATTCAGGTTTATCACAAGTTTCCAAATATAACAGAAGTCTTATAATTCAGGTGATTAATATCGATTTTCAAATTTAAGCATAAGGTCAGCAATTTCGGTGGAGGGAGTAATCGATTACATCAACACCAGTGTTCAACTGGTACTTATTTTATCGACCCCGAAAGAAAGAAAGGCAAAGTTGACCTCGGCAGCATTTGAACTTTGAACGTGAAGTCGGAAAAAATGCAGCCAAGGATTTTTCCCGGTGCGGCAACGATTTTACCGGCTCGCCCTCTTACTCGGATCATTAATATTGGTTTCAAAGTTTGGTACAAACCCAGTAGTTTTAGTGGGGTGAAGGTAAGTCGATTAAATCGACCCCAGTGCTCAAACTGGTACTTATTTTATCGACGGTAAAACGATGAAAAGCAAAGCCAACCTCGACGGAATTTGAATTCAGAACATAAACACTGACGATTTCGTCAGTCATTACGCCAACCATTTCGCCCAGCGTGCTAACGATTCTCCCTGCTCGCCGTCTGACTCAGATAACTGATATCAATGTTTCATAGATGGAGTAAGCTTTATCATTTTTATTCAGATTGCATTATTTTGGGTGGCGGCAAGAGAGAAGCTGAAATGCATTGAAATGATAGTGATTAATTCTATCGACGTTCCAACTATCAACTTCACTGGCCTAATATACTCTATAGAAACATAGTAGAATGACAGAAATGTCATAATACCTACGTTCATTATTGCATGTTATTTATCCGGGGTCAATAAAATAAGTATGAGACATATATCGAGTTCATTTCAAACCTTTCATTGAAATGTGCGACCTTGCGCCAGTGTTACAGAAATCAATATTATTCAAGCCATTCAATCACTCAAAAGCGCCATACCACTCTTAATTCTTAAAAACCTTCAAGTA